>NW_010317891.1:0-676 GCF_000700745.2 Antrostomus carolinensis
GCCAGGCAGGAGAGCTCCATGCAAAGGCTTTACTACAGGCAGAGGAAAAAGCAAGAGGTGGCACTGAGAGGAGGGAGAACCAGGAGGAAAGGTCCATCTGACAGGAGATGGGGTTAACTGCTGGTCCTCAGCCTCATGGGGACAGTTTCTCCACCGAGAAGAGACACACAGGGTGAGACAAAGAACGTTCTGCTGTTTCAGACGCGTCCTGACAAACAGCCTGGAGCAGAGGGAGCTGGGCAGGTGATGTCCATCCCCACGGCCAACGTGTGTCAGGCAAAGGACGTGGCAAGGGATTGAGGGACCAGTGCCAAGGAGGATATGGAGGGTGGGTTTTGCTCCTGGAGAGGATCCAGCCAGAATTTCCACCCCAACAACAAGCGGGTGAGGGGCGTGGGGCAGCTCTCAGAGCAGGGTACACATGCCCTTGCGCTTGATCTCGAAGGTGGCCGTCAACAAGCCCATCTTCTGCTGGCTGTAGGGCGGGTAGCGCAGGGCGTTGAGGGTCTCCAGGCCCATGTTGCGGTGCAGGCAGGCGCGGTGGTGGCTGAAGGTGTCGAAAGTGAACTTGCCGTGGTATTTCCCCAAACCACTGTTTCCTGCAACACACAGCACAGGTCCGGACTCGCCTCTGCTCCTGCCCACACCCACTGCTGACAACACCAGGAGAACCTGC
>NW_010317891.1:972-2247 GCF_000700745.2 Antrostomus carolinensis
GGCTTTGGACCTACCGATCCCACCAAAGGGCATTGAGGTCAATGTCAGGTGCATCAGGGCAATGAGGATGTGGTGGAGGAGCTCTCAGCCTTCCCTCTGCCCTTTCCAGCTCTACATCTACACAGTCCAGCAGATCCTCCTGCAGCTCACCACTGTTTGCACATCCCAGTGCATCATTTTCACTGACCTACATTTATCTACATAAGCTTTGCTGGGTCTACAAGGCTCAATTTCTCTCTACAACCTCTACGGTGCTCTACCACATCTACCCATGGTTAGGAGCTACCAAGCATGGCCCCTAAGGAAGGTCACCTTCTTCCTGGACCATTTAAATATCAGTTTTAAATACTGAAGCAACATTGGCAACACCAGTTCTCCCAATTCCTGTGCCTGGTTTAAGCTTGAGGTTGCACATTGGGGTTAACAGCCCAATGACTTCATGTCCAAGCTACTGTAGAAGCTTTGGCCAACACCATCTCACCCTGATGACTTCAGACCCTTCACCTGACCAGGCTGTTATAAAATGGCTTCACCTGATAATTTGAGGAACCACTGTGTCTGAATCATTTCCATAAAGGTCAGTTACGGTTTGGGAACCACCACGAATTGTTCCCTGTGCCACAGTCAGGTGAGGAATTAATTGTGCTTCACCATCGTGGTGTCCTATTAATGTCTGACCTACCGATCCCACCGAAGGGCATTGAGGTCAATGTCATGCATCAGGGTGTCGTTGCCACAGAAGCCACCGCTGCTCGTCCTCTCCAGGACCTGGTTCACCACCTGGGAGGGAAGCAGAGAAGGTGGACGTGGGTCTTGCACTTGTCAAACACACAATCATAGAATTGTTTGGGTTGGAAAAGCCCTTGAAGCTCATGGAGTCCAACCATGAACCCAACACTGACCAGTCCCCTATGACTAACCCATGTCCCTCAGCACTGTGTCTACACGACTCTTCAATCCCTCCAGGGATGGGGACTCCACCACTGCCCTGGGCAACCCCTTCCAATGCCTCAGAACCCTTGCAGCAAAGAAATTCTTCCTCACATCCCATCTCAACTGCCCTGGCCACAACTGGAGCCCATTTCCTCTTGTCCTGTCCCTTGGGCCTTGGTTGAACAGACCCACCCCCACCTCTCTCCACCCTCCTCCAAGGGACTTGCACAGAGCCACAAGGTCTCCCCTCAGCCTCCTTTTCTCCAGGCTCAACACCCCCAGTTCCCTCAGCCACAAGGGAACTCAGCACACTTGTGCTCCAGACCCTTCCCCAGCCCCGTT
>NW_010317891.1:2338-2810 GCF_000700745.2 Antrostomus carolinensis
GGGAACTCAGCACACTTGTGCTCCAGACCCTTCCCCAGCTCCGTTCCCTTCTCAATCATCCATCAACCTGGTGTGGCCAGAGCAGCTGGGCACCAAAGTCTCTTCCAGAGCGTGCCACGGGTGTTGGTGAGGTGGACACTAGCCCTGCTGCCCCATTTCCCTCACCCCACTGTCTGGTCCATGGGCCACACACACACACCTTGCTGTCACAGGAGAAGGCGTAGATGGCCAATGGCCGCGGCCGCGCGTTGATGAAGTCAATGGCTTCATCCATGTTGGCCACAACAACGATGGGGAGGATGGGCCCAAAGATCTCCTCCTGCATGGCAGGGTCAGAGGGCAGCACGTCAGCCAGCACTGTGGGAGCTGCAGAGAAGGGTCACAGCAACATGTCACTCAGTGCACAGGCAGGGGTGGTCCCACAAGCCCCCAGCCCCACGTCCTCACCGATGTAACGCTCCTTCTCGTCCGT
>NW_010317892.1:0-1343 GCF_000700745.2 Antrostomus carolinensis
TCTGGGATTCTGTGATTCTATGACATATGTCAGTAGAAGAGCTGCTGGGCCCTGGTTAAAGGGTATGGGGCAGAGCTGTCTCTACCAGCTCGCAGCTTACACTGCTGCCAGATGGGCATGACTGGGAGAGACTGGTTGACAGGAGGGACAGATGGCCAGATGGGACTGACTAGGTTACAGCTCAGATGTGGCGCTGTCTCATGAGGCTGCAGATCCTAAACTATAAACAGAAAAAATGAAAGCTTGAGGAAGGAGGGTAACATGCAGCAAAGCAGATCCTGATACTCTGTATGAGGTTCCTGCTGCTCTCAGGTCCTCTGCTTGTCTCCAGCTTGGTCTCACATGCTCAGTAAAGATCAGAGCAGCAGTGACTGCCCCTAGGAAGCACTGGAAGGGGTTGAACTCTATCTAGGGCCTCTATGGATCTTCCTTCCTTCAAAATTATTAGCCTTTATAGAGCATATTTGTAGGATACTCCATGTTTTTCACCAGTGGCCCTGGGTAGACATTCCCAAAGAGGACTCGTGTATGTATCTCTGTGTGTATGTGTACAAGCTTCCATGAGCACATGATTTCATTATCTCTCCAGCTAATTAAGAGGCTGTTTGTGTCAGCTTGCATTCAGCCACAGCAAATTCACTGCTACCTTTACGGATCGATTTTTTCCCTCCTTGTTTATGTGGTTGGTGGACACAGAACAGCTTTGAACCGATCAAATCCATGCTCCATGTACCCAGAGAAGCTAATGAAATTACACTGCAGGATGTAACCTGACCAACATTAAATATAGGGAATTGCAGCTCTTCCTGGTCGAGTGTTGAACAAACAAGAAAGTAAAGATATTAAACAGGAATCACGTTTCTGGTTCCAGTATCATCTCTGAAGCCTGGCCCAAGGATAATCCTGCAGATGAGTATAACCAGAAACACACCTGTTCCAGCTCTGCCTGCTCAGTGTTTCTGCAAATAAATCAAGTCCTGCTGTATGTTCCCTTCTCCACTGGAACATCAGCATCTCTGGTTGTCTGTGTCCTCCTGAGTTGTGTCTGGTGCCCATCCTGTGCCTTCAGATGGGTGATGATCACAGATGTGTTTGGTGCCTTACAGAGAAACAATGACATGAAAACGACACTATGTTTATTGGCAGAGCAGGTAAACTGAAGCTGGCCTTGTAATCTTGTAATATTCGAATTTCCTTGGCTTCAAATGAACCAAGTGATTTTTATCTGACCAGCAATGAGGCCATGTGTCAGTGACCTGCTGTGTGTCAAGCGTGCTGAGACTCTTGGGTGGCTGATACCAGCATGGAAGCTAGTGGCCAGCAGGTTGAGAGAGGTTCTCCTC
>NW_010317893.1:0-228 GCF_000700745.2 Antrostomus carolinensis
ACCCCGCCCCAAATGGTCCAGTGTCCCCCATAATGTCCCAACAGGACCATCACCTCCCCCAGCAAAGTCCAGTGGTTCCCAGTATGGATCAGTGTCCCTGCAGCACAGCCCAATACTGCACTACACAGCCCAGTGCCTCCCAGTATGATCCCAGAACGGCCCAGTAGCCACCAGTATAATCCAGTATCCGCCAATACAGCCCAAGTGCCTCCCAGCACAGCCCCACCA
>NW_010317893.1:399-601 GCF_000700745.2 Antrostomus carolinensis
AGGCTCCAGTTACCCCCAGTACAGCCCAGTGCCTCCCAGTACGGCCTCAGCAGGGCCCCAGCCAGGTCTCAGGACAGCCCAGTGCCTCCCAGTACGGCCCCAGTACAGCCCAGTGCCCCGGCCCCGCCCGGACAGACACCCGCTGCGGGGGCGGGGCCTCAGCGAGGGGGCGGGGCTTAGTAATGGGCGTGTACTCAGCAAG
>NW_010317894.1:0-16056 GCF_000700745.2 Antrostomus carolinensis
TTCTCCTTTTCTTTTTTTTTTTTGGCCTTTTCTCCTTTTTTTTTGGTCTCTTCTGAAGCTTATACTTCCATCCTGATGCTTACTCTGCAGCAGCATTTCACATCAATCTGCCTTGGCATTTCATGCTTTAAGTGTACATTGGAAAACTTTTTTAAGCCAGAAGTGAAAGGTTCTTTATCTTTAAGATACCTTAGTGCTCTTTATTATTATTATCTGTGTGGGTAATTTCTGTTGTGCAGTATAAAAAGTGGGTAATTTATGCACTGATTTCTTGTTCATTTGAACTGTAGCATGCTGTTCTCTTTAAAATTGGATTGCTTCTACAGGCTTTAAAAAATAAATAGCTCTTTAATACTATTTCCTTGAGATTACTTAAATGATTATAATTTTTAGACATGTCATTTGCTGGAGATATTTTTAAGATTTAAAAGGTTTCATGCCATTGTCTACAGTGTTGCATATATTTGTAAAAAATGTTTTACAGCATCTTTTTCCTGCATAATACTACTTTAAAGGAAAGCTCTTTTATGATATACATTGGTTTATAAAACAAAGAGGGGCCAGGTAATATATTCACTACTTTTCAAGGATCTCTTTAAAGCAGCAGCACTTTGAATCAGTAGCATTTTATTATATTTTTAATACCAAACCAAGGGTTTGTAGATGTTGTACAAAATATTAAAAGGTGCCACTGGAGGAAAAAAATAATTATTTTCTCTTCTCCTGTTTTGTATTCTACAGTGACCATTAAATACTTTGTTAATAGATCCAAGGCAAAAAACATTGCAGGTGGTCCTCAAATGACTTTAATCTGAAGAAAGTGTTTGTGCTGGGAAGCAACAGGAATGGTCAGAGCTAGGACTCTGCTGCAGGGTGAGAACCTGGAGCTGCAGAGAGAGCTTGCTTCTCCTTTCCAGTCTGTGCACCCTGCCCTGTGAAAGGGAGGGAACTGCATCCTGGATTACAGGAGTGTTACTGGAACCTGGTTCAAATCAGTACATAAGCAAAGTAATATTTAAACCTTTCCAAGGAAGACTTTATACAGTTTACATTCATATTACTATTACAGTGTCTTTTCCAGGTCTTACTCTTCTTGGTAACAGCTTGTAAGTTTAACAGCAAATGAACAAAGCAGACATTAGTGCATTATTGTTGATGAGCCAGAGCTTTTGCATTGAAAATGTGTCTCAGGAAGGTTCCTTTTAACCTTTTTCCTAAATCGAGCACTTGCCTTTACACCAAGACTTCACCTTTCCAAGCTAGATAGACAGATGGTTCCTTCCTTCCTGCTTCTCCTTTGTTGTTATGATTTATTCCTTTGTTCAAAGTCTGGATTTAAGAATAGACAAGGAAATGTGAGTGGAAGCAGGCAGCAGTCCCTGCCTGCCCCTGGGAAGGAGTGAGTGAATTCCTTGTTTTGCTTTGCTGGCGTGCATGGCTTTTGCTTTCCCTGTTAAACTGTCCTTATCTCAACCCAGGACTTTTCTTGCTTTTACTTTTCCAGTTCTCTCCCCCATCCCACCGTGGGGGAGTGAGCAAGTGGCTGCCTGGTGCTTGGTTGCTGGCTGGGGTTAAACCATGACAGACTTTTGCACTTCTTTGGTGAATATCGCTTTTTTTGCCCACAGCTTGTGGTGAGCCCCATTCAGATGGGCAGCTTCAAATCCCTCTGAAGCTGAGGGGTTGAGGGACCTGCCTGCGAGGGTGTGCTCACAGTGAGGCTGTCCTGTAAGAGGACAGTCTTTAGACAGCACATGTGGTAGCAAAGCTTTCATTCACAATGTCAAGTACGTGTCCCAGCAGCTCTTTCCAGCCCTTCTGCATGTTGAAAGTCTCAATGTGGTTTGTGAGTTCCTCTCCCACAGGCAGGAGTCACAGAGTTATGGCCACTGTCCCTATTCCTGAACCTACATCTCTCTCTGCTGGTGGAGATCTTGGTTCTTTTACTTCTGAATCCTCACTCTTTTGAGACGAGTGTTCTGGCAGCTTCTCATCACACACTGACAGAAGTCTTAAAAAGGCTGTCACAGAAGCAGCTTGCTCCAGTTACAGGCATCAGTGTGTCATGCTGGAGCAGAGTTTGGGCTTTGACAGCTGTGAAATGTAGATTTATTTTTTTTTAATATTTATAGTCACAGCTTAAACCCAGAATCAATCAATACTGCACTTAAAAAAAAAAAGCATGCATGAAGAAGACATTAATAAAAGTTGTGGAATTAATTACATAGTTGCTGACCTTTTATTATCAGATAACTAATTTATTCCTTTGCAAGAGATAAGTTCTGTACTGATGAATATATATTCAATGGCAGGCCTGAAAGCACGTGGTCTCTCTCTGCCTTTGAGGTGCTTATTCTCCAAGGCTGCTCTGGGGTAAGGTCAGAGTGTCCCCACCTGGCACAATACAAATGAGCACTATAGTGATGTTGCCATAGCACAGTGAGTAGCCTATTTGCTACCTGCCCAGCTCCAAAGAGAACACAGGTCAGTTCTGAAACCCAAGTGTGAAGTATCCACCTGCTGCATCACTCTGCACCTTACTCCTTAAAGCCCAACAATTTGTGCAGTAGCTGCTTAAGTTTTAATTCAGTGCCTGAGCTGCTTTTTGGCCACTGTCTGCTGCCTTTCTGCACAGCTCTAACTTCAAACGTGGAGAGCAGAATGAGGAAAGAAGGGCAGACAAATGCACTGCACTGCTTTCTTGTCATCATAAATATCTTTATTGTGAAAAATACCATAAAATAATTCCCACAGTTCTAGAAAAAACATCTTACTTTAGATTTATGATTTTATATAAAGATGTTACAATTTGAAACATTTTATAAATCTCTGGCTAGCTTTACTTACCCTTCTTAAAACATAAAACTGCTACTGAGGGCAAAAAAAAACCAACTCCCATTTGTTTTATTGTTTGATGGATCAAAGTGTGTGTTACAGAGCAAACAAACAATACCTTACAATAAGGCACTTTTAAATACAACTAACCCGCTGTGCAATACTGGCTCATTTCCAGCAAAGCGCCTAAAAATCACAGCCCTCGCCAGAAGAAGATTCTTATTCCAAACACTGGTCTGAAAACTGAAACAATAACAAGCTTTATTTATTTTTTTAAGTTTTAAGCTGACACATTTTCTGCATATGTCACAAGTTTAAGCTCTTAAGTTTATAATTCACTTTGAATCTTGTTTTAATACTGATTTATTAATACATCAGTATTAAGCATGTATCAAGTAAATACACCACCCCCCCACTCCCCCCCATTTCAAAACAAGTTGGAAACTAGTTTATTAGAACTGAAAGAGAAAACTCAACAGAGAAAGTCTGCATCTACATGTAGGCCAATTAGTGTAGCGATGCTTCATGCACATCTCGGGGTTTACAGAATACCAAGACATTTATTTCCATGTTCAGTTTTGAACATTATTGCACTACAGACACCCACTAATAAATACAAAGGTGAATTCAGCTCCCTTGTGCATCGCGTGCACCATTAACACTCAGTGTGGCACCAGCGCTTCATTTGCTGAAGTCACATCAGGACACGCATCCCTGTATCTAGAGATCCTGGCAACATCAACACTTTCTTTTTAACACAACTGTGTCCTCCTGTATTTTCACAAGTACCTCAGAGCTACAGGCCACCATCTGCTCCCTTAAAAACACCACCTGAGTGGTAACACTTCTTGGGATATATCATCTTTCTTAATATCAGAAAGACTTTGCCATTGTCATTTATTTTCAAGATGCTGCCAGAAGGCATCTGTGAGCAGCATTCCTCTGCAATCAAATTTGTTTTATTTTTTCCTTACCTGGTATGTAGTTTTCCCTTTCCCCTTCATTCTCAAAACAAATATAAATCCTTTTTGTTCCCAACTGCTTCTAAGGTGCAGCAGAACTGTCCATTGCCTTAGAGAAACCAATAGGCACTGCTCTCACACCAGTGCCTTGTATGAATCATTTACTTGTAAAGGTCCCTCTTATTCCTTCCCTTAAAAAACAATAACTTAAAAAAAATTAAAACCAGGAAACAATTTCCTCAGCTGCAGCTTTCCAAAGAGAGATGGGATGGGGATGAGGACAAAAGAGCTGAACAATGGCAGTCGTTCCAAAGAAGATGATATTATTTTTACCACTTCCCCAGCGCACACACACACACACACACACACACACACAGCTGTGGTGGTTACTGCGACTGCCTGAAACAGCACTGCTCCTGTATGCACAAGATGTGGCACATGGGTCATTCCAGAGTAATTTAAACCAGCCCCTCTGCCATGAACACAGCACTATAGCAAAGTGTTTATACAGAGCAGTGGCTCTCACACACACACACACACATGCTGTGATCCACACAGCCACCACCCAGCCTGCAGCAAGCACAGGTGGGTCCAGCTCACCCCTGAGGGCTGACAACAGCTGAGAGATGTTGTCCACAACAGCTGCCTACCATCAGTTCCTTACTGTCCTCAAAAGCCACACGCACACAGAGCCACCTGCATCAGCTGAAACCACAGGGTAACAGCAAGTTCCTATGCCTGAGCCCAAGAGGTCCTACAAGAACCACGCTAGCACCCTGAGCATCTTCTACAGCGTTTAAACAAAAAGCTTTCAGGTAAGTCAAAGCTCTCAAAAAGTCATTCAACTTGGAACATATCTGACACCAGAGTTTAATAGGCTGCTGGGGTGTTTTTGTACCATACACTGTTAGAAATCACCACATACACTCTTCAGCTTGAAGATAAATTTCTGCTGAACAAACACTGACCTCTAAATTACTGTTGAAAAAACATTTTACAAAGCCCCGTGGCCTCACAATTATGTCTGTAAAGTACTTGAGCAGGAGACAAGGGTTATGCTTCAACAGCAACTCCAATGACAGCAATACAAAGCCCACGTTCAGACTGAAGACCTTAGCTGCTGCTTTCATTTGTTGTACTGAGGCTGCTTATGCTTTCAAATGCCATGAGCTGAAGTGAGAGAAGATCCCTATCAACTGATGATTGTTTCCCAGTTGAAATCCAATTAAGAAAACACTGATGAACTAATTCTTGCATTCTAAGAAAATGGCTGCTGATGAGACTCAGCAGTAGTTATGATGTATTTGATTACAGAATGAGAAGACCATTCCCTCACAGCAGCTCCAGCCCTGGTCACACCTCACATCACATTCACACAGTTCGATCAATACACTGAACCAATTTTAGCTACGTGCATACAGGAAAAATAAGTGAGACTTCTGGCTCATGGACAGTTAGTCCCTCTTTTTGCACACAGGCAGCTGTTTCTGCAGTACTGTGGCTGTTACACACAACACAAAACTCCCACAACCAGCTTCCCATAGTATGACCTCGCCGTCGCATCACCCCGCAGAATGGGGGAAGGCTGGAGTGTTCCTACAGTCAGCAGCACACTCGCCTCACAGCCTGGATCGGTTCTGAGCTTCTGGACAGAGAAGTAACAAACTGCTGCGTAGTCAGGGAAATGTCACATCAAATTTTTTGCTCAAATCTCAAGAAGATTATATTGTTAAAGTGCAGACTACTCAAAAATGATACCTAAACATCCCAAATCACATTCAGAAAAAGTCTTTCAAAAAACATCAGGTATATTTTTTTTTTTTACTTTCCAGAGTTGACAATTAACGCCAAGGAAATCGTCCCAATTCATGTCAGGTTAACGAATGAAGTGAGTAAACATTTCAAACACCATTAGCTACAAGCGATCTTCTTTCAGAGCGATAGTTCAGCCTCTTCACCCCACCTCTGGCACAGCCAACAGTAACACAGCAGGGGGGCACCAGGGTTTCCTTTTCAGAATACTGAGAAATGGATCATTCTGCTGAGCACAATGACTAACAATTTGTTAATGCAGAGACTATTGTAACTACCCTTTCCATGTTTATTAGGCCCCAATTCAGAAAAATATTTACATGCATTTTTACCTTTAAGCATATACTTGAGTCCTAAGTTTATGTTTAAGCGTTGTCCGAAGTAGCCTCTTACTGGTTTTTCCATCCATAGGAACAAACACATTCTGCATCCTATCCACAACAAATACACAGGTGGTAACAAACCCCCCAACCAGAACGAGCTTGTCAAGTTCACCACAAAGCAAACTCTGAATTCTAAAAGAAGGAGCTTTCTTCTAGTGCAGTAAGACTCTGGGTTAAGGACAACGTCAGAAATTAAGATTTTGGGTCTTGAACTGAGAGACTTTTTATTTTTCAACGAATTAAGTAAAAAACAGCAGCAGCCAACAGAAACAGTCTTGGCTCTAACTGAAGTGAAATTTGAATGTAAATGGTCCTCCTCCCGAACCAAAGGGGTTGAATCCTTGCCACGTGTTCCAGTTCCTGTGGAAGGGGTTGCCCCCACCCTGCTGACTCTCCGCATCCAGTGGGTCCTCTCCGGCATCAAACTTCCGCCTCATTTCTGAAGGAAACAAAACCAAGGAGGAATCAGGGCACAGTAGTTAGAGCAGTTAACACCAAGCATCTTTGATGACCCATAACCAATCACTTGGAGCTTTTCAAAGCTGTCCAGGAGACTGGCAGAGGAGAAGAGAGAAACTCTGTGAAAACACTGTATTTAAAAAAAAACTTCAAACAAGTAATTTAGTTTAAAACAAGGCAAGGCAGTACCTGGCTGTCCAGCAGGACATCTGCACTCTGACCAACTGTGTCCCACAAATAAATGGGACATTTTGTCCTTGATGAGTTTATTGGACCTATTCTCTCATAGCTGCACTCTCTGGGCATGGTCTGAGGACAGACCATGTTGTATCCTGCCAATTCCTCACAACCAATCATTTCCAGTATCCATCATTCAGCAACATTACAGAAGTCAGCATGCTGAGCCCCAAGCATTCATCTTCTCCACATACCACTCAGGCAGAGAGTTGTCTATGGGACAGCGGTTTGGAGGCAGAAAGCATGGTCGTTAAGTTGTTTTGTCCAGCAGGGACAAAGGTGAAAGCCTTCCCCAAGACCTACAGGCTACACCACTACTCTGTTACTTACACCTGTATCCAACTTTCAAGGAGCCTGCAAGCACTACAATGTTTTTGATCACCCAGCACTTTTTCAGGACACACATTTCATGAAGGCAGAGAAGGGAAGCAAAGGTGTTAGTTAGGGGGGAATCATGAGACGAGCTCGGGGAGGCATGTGGTCGATGGCCTCAGAGTACACCAGAGCACTACGATAATAAGCTTGCAAATCCAAGCTCAGAGATTCAGAGGTCCACAGGCCTTACAGTTTTTGTTTATATAACCAACACAGTCACTAGAACCAGAAAATGACCTGGGAAACACACCTGGATGACAGGAGAGAACATCTCTGCAGTAAGAAGAAACAGAAAGCAATACAGATGGCCTTACAAAAGCCAAATACAACTGGTATTACTTTTCTTGCCCAGATGGTTTGACAGGAATGTTAAACATGACATAAGAAACAGTGTGAAGAAGAAAGCAGATGAACATGTCCTGAAGATGCTGACAGGGAAACAGCATCTCAAATGCTTCCAGTATATAAATCTCCTAATTTGTGTTCACAATTATGAACAAAGATCACATTAACACAGAAAAAGGTTTGCTCATAATGCAGTTCACTACTCTCAGATCCCTCCTGCCCCCAAGGAAGCCTAAGCCCATGTGCCTAATTATCAATTAGATGATCACGAACAGTTCAACAGGAGCCTCTGACATCTACATCTTTTACAGGCTGCTCTCTTTCCAGTGACCACTCGAGAACAGTTTAAAGACAAGCTCTTAACAGATGGCTCTGGTTGAGGGGGCAGAGGGGTATTGTTTTTCAGTGTGGTTTTTTTGTTGTTGTTTGGTTTGCTTGTGGGGTTTTTTGTTTGGTTTTTGTTTATATTTTTAAAGGAGCCGAGATAACCACACTACTCCATTTTTTTACTACTGTCTTGAGACTAAATGGTCCAATCCCTTCTGTTGATTTCTTGGCAAGACAGACACCAGACCTCTGCATCACCACACCACAGGTTCTCCCAGGAGACTGACCACATTCTTCACTTTTTTCCCCTCCTCCAGAGCTGACCAGCAGACAGCCAGACCTGACAGGGCTTCCTGCTCATAGGGACTGGACTGGCCCCAGGAGCTTGGCACAGACCAGCAGTCAGGGCATCTTCTCCCTCAGGCAGACAGGAACCAAGAACTCTGTCCCCCGCCCTCAAGGAAACACGCTGTTTGCACAACGCATCTGGGCTTTGATACACACAACAAGGGCCAGTTTTGAGGGCTTCTCTGGAGAACTTCAGGTGCTGTTAGAGCCTAAATGTATTTTGCAATAGAACTTTAGGCAGGAGACACACACAGCCTTAGAAGAAGCATCTCCAGAGTTAAGTAATCCTGAAAATATCTGCCAGATGATATCCTAAAAAGATACTTTAAAAATAATAACTATTTGACTTTAAATAAAAGTCATGAAACAGAGTAATATCCAGGTTTATATCTGACTTCATGCAACAGACTGGGTGCAAGTATTAGTGCATTGCCTTCTCAAGAGGGATAAGGGGAGAAAGAAAATAGGGAAGCTGTGATGCTTGTTATGATTTACACTTGCTGCATTTTTACATTTCTGTAAAAAAGTAACTTTAAAAAAATTAAGTTACTGCATAAGAACAATCATTACCTGGGTCAGTGAGGACTTCTTTAGCAGCTGCTATATCAATGAATTTTTTCTCTGCTTTCTTCTTTTCTTCCTCACTCTGGAAGTTATCAGGGTGCCACTGGGATGCCAGCTTTCTGTAAGCCTTTATGATTTCTTGCTTTCGAGCATTTCTGGATGAATAAAGTTATAGATAACTAAAACTTTCTAACTGTTCATATGACACATTAGTAGTGAATCTACAGGTTTATTTTAAACGCTAAGACAATAATTAAGGGCATTAGGAGAATTATGAGCTAGTTAACCTTCTGCAGGTGGCACTGAAGATCCTTTACACAAAAACCATAGGAAGCAGGTTGCACCTTCAAACAAAGATTACTCACTCTTTCCTTCACCACCCATTTACTCTTTTTGGAAAGATGCTACTGCCAGCTACTATGCAGAATACAGTTCCCAGTCTGAAGCATTTACAATCAGGCAAGTAACAAAAAGCACAGAGGAGAGAACAAATTAGTTCACAATTGGAAGGATGACCAATACTAGTGCAGATCTGAACATTTTTTTGGTCCTCATTAGCAAGAGGAGTCATTAGTTTCTCAAGGTTAATGGCAGAAGCATTTTAGATACCTTTCAGTTAGTCCTTTCAAACTCTTCCAATCTATCACACTATCTGCCACAAATTTATTTTTTGCTGCTTTCAGTAATGCTTTCCAGTCTTCATTTCCTCCCCAGTTCATTCATCTGATTCTTGATCATCTATACTAAGAATTTCTTACCAAGGGATTTATTTCCTTCCTTCCCAGTGTTGTTTTTTGATTCTTTCTAAAGGAATTGTAAACAAATGGTACTTAAAAGCTGAACATTAAACTAGTACAGCAGGAAAGTAAAGGCAGCACAATATAGGAACACAAACTAACACTCAGCAGAACAAATTCAAGGGATCAGCCCTAGATGTACTGGTTTAATAACCCACCTTCACGTTATCATCTTGGATATTAATATCTCACCTTTTTACTCCTAAGATTTTATAGTAATCCCTCTTCTGTGATTGCTTCAGCATCCTCTGGGCACGTTCTAACCCCTCCCGAATCTGCTGGTCATTTTCACTATTGGCTTGAGCAGTCTCATAGTCTTTAATAGCTTTTATATAAAAGAGTGAATGAAAAAAAGATTAGATAAGTCTTCATAAACTTCAGTTTAAAGAACTCAACCACTCACCAAACCTCAAGTTTGCTATTACCATATATAAACAGAAAAACTTTTATTTTAATTTGCCATGGTTTTTTTCCCCAAATTAGAAAACTCTGGAGCAGAGGAGAATAATTTTCACATATAAATTAGGTAATTTTCTTTCTTTAGGTTCACCACACTTTTTGGAAATGCAGGAAAAGGGAGGTTACTAGCAGCAGGTCAGAACACTCTCTAGATATGTTATAACCACCACATGGATGAACATCACAAGCATGTAGACTAGGACAAAAGAGATCAAGAAGCAAGTTTCAGTAACCAGCACTTGAAGAGCCCACTGCACAATGTCAGTCCCATACGCTGCTGTTCAACTGAAGGGTGCATTATACAGTCTCCAAATTAATATTCCTTCTTCTCCCACTGTCTGCACTCCATCAACACAATAGAAAGCCTCTTCCTCTTTAATGATAATAAAGATGGATTTCAGATTACCAGTAAGTTCATACCATCAGTGAAAGACAAGTATTTGCTTTTTACACCTCTGCATAATATGCACACAAATATATTTAAAGGGTTGGGATTTTTTTTCCACAAAGATATACTCTTGCTTTTATTTCAGGAGCTGACTTTCTCAGGACTGAACGCAAGGGAGGTGCTGTAACATATTAATGAATCTTTAAGACATTCCAGGTCTACACAATATTTTTTTTTTTTTTAAGTAAACTATATTATTATTTTAAGTGGCAACTGAATGGTTAAGACACCAAGTTTAACTTTTCTTTGATATCAAGATTTATCAAGGGAAGCAATGGTTGAAGTCCTTAATGAGTCTGCTCTTCTTTCACTGTCATAATCCTCAAAGTCTCATTTGCAGATATCTAAGTCTCCTAGGTTTCTCAAAGTACTTGCATCAGATTATTTCCAAGCAGATGCTATTTCTCAGCAGGTGTTACATTTGGTTTTTACTGTTTCTGAGCAAGACAGCAGGAAGTGCTAATGAATTTGTATTACCCAGACATCTGATACCACTGCAATCTTGTATTGGTTACTGAAAAAATAATTCCAAAAAGTATTTCCAGTGCCCCAACAATCTCATGTGCTATTACAAGCAAAAGAAAATTTCTATTCATTTTCACATCACTGGACACTGTCATTTGCCACTTGAACAAAGCATTTTGGCTTCTGCTGATATTTTTAATAATTTGTCCAGTCATTTAAAAAAAAAAACCAAAACAAAAAAGGGGGAGTGTACACTAATGCCTGTGCCTAATATATGCTGTCAAAAATAATGAAAATGCAGGGGTTTCATTATGCTGCTTTACTGCTCCAGTAATTTTAAGCACCAGCGTACTTAATCTGCTTTATGTAATAATGGGGGGTCGCGTCACAACATCCTGCCAAATGCAGATCAGATTGCTCAACTTCACTGAGCACCACATCATCTACAGCATGCACCACTGCTGGAAACCAAGCAGCTCAGGGGTCAAATATTTGCAATGACAGGACTAGGTTTCTCTTTTTAAAAAATTACTCCCTTACAGAAGGCTGCAAGCATTAAGGATATGGGAAGTATGTTTTTAGTGCCGCACACTGCAGAGGGAATGCACCCAGGATACCTGATGGCAAGCACATTTTCCACTTTCTCTCAGTTGGAAGAGACCTTAATCTTTATCATACTCTCCAGTGTGGGAATTTTCCCTCTTTCAGAGAGCTCACTGCTCTCCCCACCTGAGAAGATGGAAGCAGGTGGGAGGAAGATGACAGCTTCTTGACCACAAGAAGTTTGCTATGAAACCAGGAGACTTATTAATAACTCATGGTATATCAAGTGAGATATCCAACCAGCTCTTCCCAGACACCATTTGTAAAAGCTCTAGCACCTCACAAACCAACACAAGAATCACTGCTTCTTCTTACTGGCCTGCTATTTCAGTGAACAACCAGTTTTCAGTATCACTTTCAATTTAAATACTTCAGTCAAATCTAACTCTCCTTCTTTCAAAACAAGAGTCTTCACAAGCTCTCAAATAGTAATCACATCTTATCTTGTATCTCCAAAGACCTTAGCTGCCTTTCCCATCTTGCCAGCATCTTTAAAACAGAGTGACCATAATTTGCCACTATGCAGAATTAATTTCCTATCAAACAGGAGTAACTGCAGACAACCTACACCTACGTCAACTCTGTTAGAGGAATAACTGAAGCAGTTATGCTCTTATAGAAATAGGGACTGTGTCCTCTACAGCAGTAGAGCGGGGAGAGAAAGAAGAAAGAAGAAAAAAGGATGTCCTGACCAACTTTGAGACAGCAAGGTGTTTTTTTCTTTTCTTCTTTGACAAAACTTGTGCTGCATAATTTAGGCAGATAGACTCCTGTACTTACGAAGCAAGCCAGAAAGTGAGTCATTACACATCTGTCGCTGTAGACAAGCCCTGGATCCCATGTGATTATAAAGTAATTAAAACCATTTGATGGGAATCAGAACTCAGCTATACATTCTGAAGTGCATCTTGAACACTTAAAAAAAAATCACCTTTCAAGTTCTGAATTACAAGTACTTTCAAATTTCCTGTCTTTAAACAGGAAAATAGGTGCCTCCAGCTTTAGATTTTCTTGAGGGAAGAATGAGAATCTATTTGCCCCTTTAAATATAAGGCTACAATTTTAATTGCTCTACTGTTCTCTACAGCAGAGAGAAATCAGCCATCATTTTACAGCAGTTAAAACTGAAGGGTAAGTGAAGACACCTTCAGGCAGACTAACATTAATGGACTATAGGACTGCTTATGGAGGCTCTGCTGGAAGGCAGAGTGTAGCTACAACCACTCGCTACTGTCAAGGGCAGGAGGAAGGCAGGGGATATGCTAAACAACAGGGATTTGGAGGAGCAGTTCCACTCTTAGCAGAGTGGAAGAACCAGGCCAAGGCCAAGCCCAGCAGGCTCCAGCCCAGGAAGTAAGCTCGCCCAGACCCCAGCTGTGTCCTCTCTGTGTTTCCTTATATCCTACAACAGGGAGGCACGTCCTCCAGCACAAGACCAAGTTGTCTCTTGTGCATTTGTGCAGGACCTTGTTACAGAACTTTCTCCTCTAATCTGCAAGAGTTGCCATGCTTTCTCACCCTAGTGAAATCAGAAATAGATGAGGATTGACTAGAAGACAGTGTTAGAAAGATCCAAATTGAGATTCATCAATTTCAAGAAAACAAACATCAATTCTGTCCACTAGTAAGAAGCAAAAGGTACATCTAAGAGGACTCACACACAGCCTGTGTTGTTTGCCCTGCTCTGTACCCTCCTTTAAGCTGAAGATTTACACACCTTGAGGGGGTAGAAAAAAAAAAAAAAAATCTTAAATTTTCTTTGGGTTCTCCTTTTGCCGATACTCCTTCCTCTTAAATAAAAACCATTTGTACAAGCTGTAATCTATGTAGATTTGTATTCTGTACCTTTAAACATTTTTAGGTTTCCGGTTTTTTGTTTGTTTGTTTCTTCTTTTTATTCATTTGTGAATCTGCTTTTCCCAACACTGACTGAGCTGAGTCCCACTGTACCAAAGTACAGAAAAAGATGGGGAAACGCCCAAAGGGGGCCTATCACTGTGAAATCTTCCTAAGCCTTACTTTTAGGTTGACACTGCAGTTCTAAACAAGATACGGGAAAACATTACCCTAAGAAATGGACAACACCACCAAAGGGTGAGGAAAAATTGTCTTTAAGCAATGCCTTTGTATAAAGGTCATCAGTTCTCCAAAATGCTGTTGTCTTCCACCCTTCTTCTTATAAGGAGGAAGAGGGCTTGACAGCCTCAGCAAAGAAGGACTAGGTCACTCCAGAGGTACAAAGCCTGCAGGGCTGATTCAGAGGATTGCATGAAACCACACCAGTCCTTTTTATACTGTGTTTTAATCTGAGTCAAGGAAGCCTAAAAAAAGAACAGAATAGGTATAATTTCTGAAGTGAACTTCAGGAGGTGAGCAATATAATCTCTCAGTGATTAATTTCTCAAAAAGACAAAAAAATCTGATCGTGCTGTTAATGAGAACAGCTGCCTTCATGAATGTTTAAAGAGAAAAGATTTTTTTTGTTGTTGTTGTTCAGTTGTGAAGTGAAAAATCCAGTACCAGAATACAGAAAAGGAAAATTGTTCTATAAATACTAAAATTAATTAAACTATTTTTATGCAGACTTAAAGCCTACAAGTCCTTTCCCTCATCACATTTGACTGAAACAGCCCAATGCTTCAAAAACTGCTGCATGACTGAGCACAGGGGTGAAAGAGACAGGCTGTCCAAATTTCCTTCTTAAGCCTGATTTCTTGTGGAGATGAGATTCAGTAAATTAAATTTTGAAGATTTTTTTTTTTTTTAATAGCATAGTAGCACTTAATACTCTTAGAGAAGCTAGCTAACAACACAATGGCATACTCAGAGATGCCCATTACTCAGTCCCCTCTCTCCAAGGCTGTAGATGGGACCACATAACAGTATGCATTTTATGGAGAACCTGTATGGAAAATGCAGCCTCCAGAGTAGAATCAGTTTACTGCTCTTAGCAGCACTATGGAGACCCATGGAGGTGAAGTAATGGTTGTTACCTTCCTCTGCCCTCCTCATGTGCTAGGGGACAGAACAGTATTGCTTCGTGTTGTCATCCAAAAACATTAAAATGGAGTTCCTAAAATGGTTTTACATCAGCCTCATTATAATTACCTCTTATCTCTAAATGCAATTGTCTGACATTGCTGATTATATAAAATGTGTTTGAGTTGAGTAAGCTGTATAGTCTCGTAAAACATCCTGAACACAGCCCACTTGTAAAGACAACTCCACTGTAGAACAAGCAAGTACGTTCCACTTACACTCATCAAGACAAAATTACCAGCAGATATTTTTGTAAATCTGCAACTACCCGTGCTGATTAGGGATAACACCACAGTGCAGAATCAAAGTGCACGTTAAATTTTAGAAACACTGACTGTATTTTGAATGCCCACAATAAAACTATGTGCAGACTGCATACAACTGTACCTTCTTCATACAGGTCTTCCAGCAAATAAGCTTCTGCTCTGTCTTTCAGGGCATTCACATTGGTTGGTTCCAGCTGCAGAACTTCTGTACAAACTTTTATGGCTTCTGTAGCCTGCTGACTCTAGAGAGGAGAAAGCAAAACAAAATTCATGTTGTTGTGGGTGTTTTGGGGTTTTCTGCTTGTTTGTTTTAAAGATATTTACAGAGGGAGATAGAAGCAGAATTACCTTCGATAAACAGTGGCAGATCCTTTCTTTGGCACGAGTAGCATAAATTGGAACATCTGGCTCAGTTTTCATTACAGAATCATATTTATTGATAGCATCTTCATACCTGTTTAAATCAAAGATAAGCATATTATAATGAAATGTAGTAACTATCTCAGGGCACTGTGATTTCTCTACAGATGTGAAAATCTGTGAAGCAACGTACCTTACCTTTAATAGTCTTAAGGTGTCTATTAAAGTCTTAAAGGTATGGTGTGAGACAACAGTACGAAGAAAAATTTCAGCCACTTCAAGAATTACATCCCCATTCCATGCTATGAGACACAAGAGCAGGCACTATACCTGCCAGGCTCTTGCAGAAGATAACGACTACCATCCCTCCGTGTGCACAGACAACAGTCTCTAGATGTGCCTCCTGTCCAACATGCTACTCTGCACTCGGGGAAAAAAACATCTCCCTCTCTGATATCTGAGATGGACCAAGTCTGGAATCCTGCTGTAAGCACTGTACTATTTCCATTTCTTGCCACAAAAAAGAAGAAAGTTCTTTATGCCAGCTTGAATCAGGCAGTTGTTTCTCCCTTCCTTCTTTTCCACAAGTCACATAGTAAAATGTATTTTTGCTGTGAAGGTTTCAAAGATGCTAAAGTTCCATGGTGTGAGTAAGACATGGATTAGAACATTCACCTAAAAATGCAAGCATGTGATTAAACCCACGGGTTGCTACAAGCTAGGAGAAATTTAAGCTCTCAGAAGACTCCCTGAAAATGTTCTCATAGTGGATTAAACAGAAGACTAAATTGAAAAGAGTCCTAATGGACTGCTGACTTAAAACTGTCTTCAGTTGTGCTGATTCATGTTCCTGATGTACCTTATTTGAAAAAGCCACCTTCACAATGTTTAATCACTTGTTAGGGGTCCTTACAGTTGGGACATTGTGTGCTTGGGAACACGTATGTCCTGGTTTTTAGCTGAAATAGAGCT
>NW_010317895.1:0-464 GCF_000700745.2 Antrostomus carolinensis
CCCCCATTTTAGGGTCTTTTCCCCCCATTTTTTAGGGGTTTTCCCCATTTATTTCGTTTTTTTCCCCATTTTTTAATCTTTTTTTTCAATTTTTAAAGATTTTTTCCATTTTAAAAAGTTATTTTTTCCCATTTATTTTGGTTTTTCCCATTTTTTAGGTTTTTTTCCACATTTTTTAGTTATTTTTTCCCATTTATTTAAGTTTTTTCCCCATTTATTTTGTTTTTTCCCATTTTTAGTTATTTTTTCCCATTTTTTAGTTATTTTTCCCCATTTTTTAGTTATTTTTTCCCATTTATTTAAGTTTTTTCCCCATTTATTTTGTTTTTTCCCATTTTTAGTTATTTTTTCCCATTTTTTAGTTATTTTTCCCCATTTTTTAGTTATTTTTTCCCATTTATTTAAGTTTTTTCCCCATTTATTTTGTTTTTTCCCATTTTTAGTTATTTTTTCCCATTTTTTAG
>NW_010317896.1:0-1668 GCF_000700745.2 Antrostomus carolinensis
TTGAGCCCCTCGGCTGCTGGCTGTCCCCCCAGCCACGCCGGCAGACGTGAACCATTTAATCAGCACGCCTGCGGCTCCTTCTAAGACCCCCGGATTTAACCATGAGACCTTCCCCTAATCCCCTCATCTCCTCTCATTTACCGTCGTTATTAGTATCCATCTGGCGGAAGATTTTCTCCGTTCTTTTCTCCGGAGTCGATTCATCTTCGGGCATGTTCATCACAGAGGAGACCATTTTGTAAATGGCCTGGAAGAGGGAGATGGGCATGAGGGTGGGTGCAAGGTGGGCACCCGCCATCGCCCACCCGAGATGGGGGACAGAGCTCTGGGCTTCTGTTTAACACCCTCCCCAGGTGATGGGGCTGTGAGGAGCTTTATCTCCCAGCACAGCTGGGGTGGATGCAAGCAGTAGCCCCAAGGAAGCAGCGAGGCTGCTGGAGGTGGATGGGAGCTGCTCCTGTAGGGAGGAGACACCCACAGAGATGTCACCACAATGGTCTCACAAGTCACTTTCCAATGCCACTGGGATGAGGTCAGGGCAAGGAGAGCATCTCCTGTCCACGTCTATGTCTGCTGGCCACACATCCCTCTGTCCTGAGGTGCTTGGGGATGGCTGCTGTGCAGCCAGCCCTCCCCAGGAGCATGGTGAGTGGGGCCAGTGGGAAAAGCCCCGGGATAGGATGTCAAAGGGATGTCCCTAGGACAGGGTGTCAAAGGGATGTCCCCAGGACAGGGAAGGACCAGGGGATGCCTGAGGTAGACTGATCCCTGCAGCTCCCAGCTCCCAACAGGCTCTATCCCAGGCACTGTATGGGAGTAACACAGGGTGTGTGTCCCCAACCACCCACATCCCAGGAGGGGACAGCCACCATCACACCAAGGTGACACTCAGGACCACATACTAAGAGCCGCAGCGGGGTGAGGGAGTCCGGTACCTGCACAATCTCCAGCATCTCCTCCCGGCTGATGTAGCCGTTGCCATCCAGGTCGTACATGCTGAAGGCCCACATGAGCTTCTGGTCCAGCTTCCCGCGGGAGGTGACGCTCAGGGCGATGATGAACTCTCGGAAGTCGATGGTGCCGTCGCCGTTGGTGTCGAAGGTGCGGAAGACGTGCTCAGCAAACTTGGAGGCATCACCGTAGGGGAAGAAGTTGGCGTAGATCTTCTTGAACTCCTCCACGTTGAGGATACCAGAGGGACAGTCCTTCAGGAAACCTTTGTACCAACCCTGCAGCTCCAGGTCGGAGAACTCAGTGTTTTCCCGCAGATCCTGGAGCATCTCTGGCCGCAGTTTGCTGTTCTGCTTCCCCATGGTGCTGGGACACACCGGCCGGCCCGGGGGACGAGCGCTGCAGTGGGGCAGATGCCTGACCAGGCTTGGGGCGGGGGTGTCCCTCTGTGCTACAGGAGGGGAGAGGGATGGGGCAGCGCTCCCTGGCAGCCCCCGGACACCCGGGCAGACACCGATGTGACCCCCTCCATCCCCACTGTCCTCTCTGAGCCCTCAGAGCCAACCCCGAGGACTATCCAGTGTTGGGCAGCGCCAGCCCCCTGGCATTTGCGTAATAAACCTTTATGGCTCATTTGCATAATATATAGGGGATATATAGCTGGCATCAGGAGGGCAGAGGAGGGGAAGGAGCAGGGTTCGGCCCCCCCGGGGGCTG
>NW_010317896.1:1749-2053 GCF_000700745.2 Antrostomus carolinensis
TCCGCTGTTAATATTTGATGCCTTCGTCGGGCACTGGAGCCCCGGGGAGGGCTGGGGGCTGCAGGACTCTCCTCATGGCCCCCTCCCCACTTCAGGGTGCCCACAGCCCTGGGGGAGCCAGCACACCCCATCCCGCTGGGGTCACCCCAAGGAGCACAGAGGGGTCAGGGGGATGTGCAGTGTCTGACCACACACCCCAGCTCCCCATGCTGGGGGCTCTGGGGGGATCTTGACCTGCTGCCCCCACCCCAGGTTGTGTTGTGACCCACTGTGTAGGGAGAGGATGGGCTTGGGGGGCTTCATG
>NW_010317897.1:0-933 GCF_000700745.2 Antrostomus carolinensis
AAGTAGAGGCCGAAAAGGTGTGGGAGGCCATACATAAAGTAGAGGCTGAAAAGGGGGGGGTGGGAGTTCAAAGATACAGTAGCGGACAAAAAACTGATGGGAGGCCAAGTTGAAAGTGGAGGACAAGAAGGTGTGGGAGGGCAATGAGAAATTAGAGACCGAAAAGTGTTGGGAGGCCAAGGAGAAAGTAGAAGCTGAAAAGTGGTGAAAGTCCGAAGGACAAAGTAGAGGCCGAAAAAGGGGTGGGAAGCAAGGAGAAAGTAGAGGTTGAAAATGTGTTGGGAGGCCAAGGATAAAGTGGAGGCCAAAAAATGGGTGACAAGCCAGGGAGAAAGTGGAGGCTGAGGAGGGGTGGGAGGCTACATACAAAGTGGAGGCCGAAAAGTGGTGGGAGGCCAAGGAGAAAGTAGAGGCTGAAAAGGGGTGGGAGGCCAATAAGAAAGTGGAGGCCAAGAAGGAGTGGGAGGCCAAGGAAAAAGTAGAGGTGGAGAAAGGGCTGGGAGGCCAAGGAAAATGTAGATGCCAAAAAAGAGGTGGGAGTCCAAGGATAAAGTGGAGGCTGAAAAAAGGATGGGAGAGCAGGGAGAAAGTAGAGGCCGAATTAGGAGTGGGAGGCCAAGGAGAAAGTGGAGGCCGAAAAGGGGTGGGAGGCCAAAGACAAAGTAGAGGCCAAGAATGGGTGGGAGGCCATTGAGAAAGTGGAGGGGGAGAAAAGGGTGGGAGGCCAAGGAAAATGTAGGTGCCGAAAAAGGGGAGGGAGGCTAGGGTGAAAGTGGAGGCTGAAAAGTGGTGGGAGGCCAAGGAGAAAGTAGAGGCCGAAAAAGGGGTGGGAGGCCATGGAGAAAGTAGAGGCTGAGGAGTGGTGGGAGGCCACATTTAAAGCGGAGGAAGAAAGGGGTGGTAGGCCAAAGATAAAGAAGAGGCCAAAAAATG
>NW_010317898.1:0-233 GCF_000700745.2 Antrostomus carolinensis
ATTTTGGGGTGCTTCCCCCCCACCCAAATTTTGGGGTCCCCCATTATGGGGTTCCCCAGCATCCCCACCCCATATTCTCACCCCTATTACAAAGGGAGGGGGTGTTCCTTTGAACCCCAAAATTTTTTTGGGGGGGGTTGCCCCCCAAAATTTTACCCTCCACCCCCCCAAATTTTTTTGGGGTGCTCACCTGACCCCACTAAAATATCGGGGTTCCCCAAGGTGACGGCAGC
>NW_010317899.1:0-362 GCF_000700745.2 Antrostomus carolinensis
ACCACCAGGACACTGTCACTGCCAGACCGCTGTCACCACCAGAACACCATCACCACCATCACATTGTCACCACTGGCCCACTGTCACCACTGGCACACTGTCACCCCCGGCCCACCATCATCAGCAGCACATTGTCATCACTGTCACACTGTCACTGTCACCAGCACCACTGGCACATTGTCACCATTGGCACACTGTCACCACCAGCCCACCGTCATCCCCAGACCACCGTCACATTGTCACCGCCAGCCCACCATCATCACCGGCACCACCACCACACTGTCACCCTTGGCACACTGTCACCCCCCAGCCCACTGTCACTATTGGCACACTGTCACTATTGGCACAGTGTCACCCCCAGC
>NW_010317899.1:508-1146 GCF_000700745.2 Antrostomus carolinensis
TGTCCCCCCCAGCCCACCATCACCACCAGCACACTGGCAGCACCGGCACATTGTCATCACTGTCACACTGTCACCCTCAGCCCACCAGCACCACTGGCACATTGTCACCACCGGCACATTGTCACCATTTGGCACACCATCACTGCCAGCACCCTGCCACCACACTCACATTGTCACCGCCAGCACACTGTCACCACTGGCACATTGTCACCACCAGCCCACTGTCCCTGTCACCACACTGTCACCACTGTCACCCCCTGCTCACTGTCACCACTGGCACATTGTCACCACCAGCCCACTGTCCCTGTCACCACACTGTCACCACTGTCACCCCCTGCTCACTGTCACCACTGGCACATTGTCACCACCAGCCCACTGTCCCTGTCACCACACTGTCACCACTGTCACCCCCTGCTCACTGTCACCACTGGCACATTGTCACCACCAGCCCACTGTCCCTGTCACCACACTGTCACCACTGTCACCCCCTGCTCACTGTCACCTCCAGCCCTCGGCCGGTTCCCCCACAGGGTGGTGGGTCCCTTAGCGGGGTGGGTCCCTTACCGGGTCCCTTACCGGGGCTGGTGCCGGGTCCCTTAGCAGGGTGGGTCCGTTACCGGGGCCGGTGCTGGGTCCGT
>NW_010317900.1:0-24724 GCF_000700745.2 Antrostomus carolinensis
GTGCTAGCCAAGTGAAACCACCACAGTTAGCAATGCAAAAAAGATTAAATGCTGGAAATGTTATAACAAGCGATGATCTTATCCCTCAGTGTCTTTTAAGTGCTCTAAAGAGGAAGCATTGCATTCTAAAATACTACAGAAAAAGTATTACTTTGTATTTGGGACTGCAGTGAGTGGTTACTTCAACTGGGCAGTATTATTCTGGTAACTCTTCCCAAGCCAGAATGACAGGGACTTTGTATGGGGATTTCTCGAGGAAGGATGTTTCCCAGGACATCGCAACAAGTGCTTCTGCCAGAAGACTCCCATTTCACTGAAAGATTTTGTTTGTAAAAACAACTGCATCGCTCCTTGTTTATACGTCAGTCTTCAAACAAAGCATTGACGCCATTAGTCTTTTGTCAGACTAAGAGCCACAATTTTTTCTTTGAAGACAAGTCAAAGGAGGAATCAAATACATCAGTGAAAGATTTAATATTTTGTGTATCTGCTAATTGTCCTTTGGGTAATAAAGAAATAAATAATAATTAAAAAAATCAGGGGCTTGTGATTCAAGTAATTTATTTTGGGGGAATATCTGTGTACTTTTCTCCAGGCACTAGGAAAATCTGAGAAATCTGTTACTATTTGTGTTCACAGCATCTAGCACACTCCTGAAGTGTGATGCTCACTGCAGCTAGTCAGTTATTACCTCCTGTAAGGAATCAGTTATAGCTTCCCATGCCTACCACAGGAAAACTCAAAAAGCTCATTCTTCACCTTTTATATTATGAGTGAGATGCTGTTCCCTTCTACAGCTACCTGACATATTAGCATTTGTTCAATCTTCAGTACAGGGACTATCTAAAAACTGTCTTCCTCTCCTTCTAAAATTAATATTTCATTTTTTACCTAAACGCACAACTACCAATTGCTAAAGACCATCATTGCTGAATGGTTTTCTACTACTTCTTTCTGAACACCTTAAAATATTGGGACTTTGAAAGATACTGTGATTGTGAGAGGGGCTTCGGTTAGGTTTTTCACAAAAGAATTATCTTCAGTGCTAGCTTTTCTTAACATACACATTCAACCGCAAAGTACAGCTATCTACTTACTCAGTTACAGCAGCTGTCTTTTGCGAGTCTACATGTTTCTTAGAGGGATACAGGGAAAAATGTGCTTTCCTTATTCAGATGAACTGGCTGAAACTAATGAATCAAAGCTGAATGTTCTATTTTGAAGTTAGATGAGAAAGGCACTGAATGTATTTAACAGAAACCACCTCCAAAGTTGGCAACTTTTCAGACAAGTTAATGATGCCCCATGGGACATTATCAACAAATGTTATCTTTTATCTTGAATGCTCTTTAGCTATCACACTTGTGTGTAGTATGCCCAAACAGGAATTGCCAAGCTTCATGGGCTTGCAGATGAAGGACACCCTGATCATACCATCCTGACTGATATCCATGCATTTAGAAATTCATCTGCTTATTTGTTCCTTTCCCATTTTCCTTTAGGGATGCACACACACCCAACCCATATTCAAGAACTCTGTTCCCACCTTGAGGTTTATTGCACTATGTTTTGCTCTATTTAGACTGTGGCTTTTAGTCACCCTTCCAAAGTTCAAGATAGTTTTCCAACGAGCCCTTCAGAAACTTGCTTTGATCCCAGTTTTGGCAGTCAGCTCTTGTCACATATTTCATTTGTCACTTTAGACGTAAGTCCCCATCCAAAACAGTCCAAGAGCAAAGAAGAGGAACAGCCTCCAAATATGGTGAGAACTGTGCTGGTTTCTGGAGTAGTTTAGCACATTGGCGTGCGTAAGAATGAAGAGAACTGGAACGAGTTCTAAATAATGCTCTAAATAGACTGTGGTGAAATGCTCAGAACTTAAAACTACAAGGAAAATCCTGAAACAGATAAAAGAATAACAAAGACCCCATTAGTAAATGTAACTCTGTCGTGATCAGCTCCAGCAATAAAATGCTGCTTCAACTCTCTGAAAACACGTCGGATGAAACAAAGGTTAAGCACAAGTCCTCAACTTAGTATTCGGTTTATAAAGAGCAAGTGAAGTTTATACCATCAAACATGGAGGATGAGTTTTTTCCCAAAGCAGTTATACTGGACAGAAAAAATACTCTTCCGTATCCATCAACTGAATCCTAATTCAGATCACAAAATTCTTTTGCTTTTAATTAGGATTACTTTATTTCTCACCACTGCTGTTGGACGATCCTTTCATTTAATCTCTCAATTTAAAATTCACACTATTTCACAGTATTCTGTGTGTGGATTATGAGGAGGCCAATTACAAGAGGGTCTCAACAGCCATAACATTAATCAAGTGAACTGCTACATGTATTGTAGCCAACAATAATCTGGCCCTTAAAAATAAAGAAATAGTTATTTATAGAAGTTTCTAAATGTGAAAATGTAAGAACTAAGAGTTTTCTATATCTAATCCTGGAAACACATAAACCTGGTATTCACACTCAATATACTTCACACACACACAAAAATTCAAGAGCACATCTCACGAAGCATCAACATTTTCTTCCCTTGGTCCATAAGAGCAGTTCCTACCACCTGTTGTAAACTGACTCCTATTCTCTTGTCCTCCAGTTATAAAGAAATAAAGCAAATTCAATGCTGCCTGTTGGATAAAGGAGTGTCTGAGGCTACATCCCCATGTCTAGCTGCTCTGCAGTTCAACACAAAGGTTTGTACCATTTTTTTTTAGGAAAACCTCAATTCTCCCAGAGCTCATTTTTAACTTCTACAATACACAAAAGAGTATATCAGATACTTTGGCTCTGTATATTTTGGAAAATAATAATTTGGGATCTCACAATATTACCTTACAATTTAAAATATGCAATTGTGGTAGCTTTTGAATAGTAACTATAAAATATTGGAGGACATTTCTACAAAGGAATTAAAACTATAAATTGCATGAACACTTTGTTTCTTGTTATACACGTTTAATGATTTAGTTTAAAATAACATGTAAAAATGCCTTAAAAAGTGTCTCAAAAAATGCTTATCCAAATGTAATTGCTATGCACAAGGCAAAACATTTCCCTTAAAAAACCCTGACATTTTGCATTTTGTGTTTCAATGTTCCTTAAAAATAAGTACTAAGTAATCTACAATTAGCAAATTATAAGCATATTTAAGCTATGAATTATGAGTTATTGAAATAAGCTGTTTTGATGGGGAAAACATTTTATTAAGAAATAGAAAACACTCATAGCTGGAGAGTCAGCAGCTGCTTTTAAAGGATGCCATAAAGCTGTCATTATTTTGACAAAGCTCTGGTCTCGAAGAAGCAGATTTTCTTAATGCATTGTAGAAGTCCTTGGCAAATTACATAATATTCATTAAATTTAAATGGAGACCCTTGCTGTCTCCTGTAAGGATGTCCCAGGGAATCAATTTTCAAGGAATTCATAATGTAAGCAGCAAGCTATCGGAGAAGGAGACATTCATCACCTAAGAAGGCCCTGAATGAATCATTTAGAGAAGAAGGTGATATGACACATTTTGGTTGTTTATTTGTTAAGACTCCACGAGACCAGAGCCAGACACCTACTTCAACTAACAACAGAGGCAATCTGGCCAGCCATGCGCTGCACACACCAAATTTCCTCAGACACTTCCTAACCTTCCTACAAAAATGGTTCATTTAATCCCTAAAGTTAATACTACAGTGCAAGAGAGACTGAAAAAGCAGAGGTGACAGCTGGCCGAGGCACCGTGCTTCTGCCTGACATCTGCCTCACACCCAACACCTGGGGAACTAATCCTATTGTTAAACTCACACTTTTTTGGAGGGGGGGTTTCACCCTGACACTGATCCTGCTAATGAAGGATGCTGTGTTAACTTTTCCTGTTACAAAAAGAACCTGGCACATGCTGGACAAGTAGATCCTTAAAATCTGAATCCTATTAATTTTTTGCTGTTGTTTTTTTTTCGATCCCTGCAGTGGAATTTCTCCAGTGCTGCTTTTACTCATTCCCTCTGTGTCACACAACAGATATTGTTAAGGCTGAAACAAAAGATCACACTGAGAAGTTTTTCCCCTTTTTAATATTTGGCTTCATTTAAATGCTGCATATCCCCCAAACAGTTTTAAACTGCTTACTTTTAAAGTACAAACACATCAGCATTTAGCTATGGAAGGTACTTTCCTGTCCTAAATCACCATCCATTTATCAAAGACTAATCTATGTTGATAAATGCTGTAAAAACACATTATAAATACATTGCAATAATCTCCATGTAATGGCCATTGGCTTCCAGCATTGAATACACTGATATTTATATAAACATTATATGGACAATGCCACATGGTTTTCAAATTGGGCTGTACTTAGCGTGGCAGCCTGCTATCATCATTACTCAGTCAGCCGTACAGACAAAAGAAAACAGCTTCCTTTAGCAGACAGTCATATTCCCATCTCTCATAAAATGACACTATTAGAAAATAATCCAACAAATAACCCAACATTTAATTTATTAATGCAGAATAAGAGATGGGATTTGTTTTTCATCGTCATTATTTATAACTCTACTAATGTGCCCAGTGTTACACAGAAGGGCAACGTATCCCAAGTGAGCTGTAGCCAGAGCTTGCGCAACACTCCCATAAAAACAAATCAAATTTATCATATGGAAATGAAATTCTGATTTTTACTCTGTACAGTTCCAGAAAGAATTAACTTTAATAAATGTAACTGGAGAGAGAATAGTCCTTAATGATCCTTCTATTTTACATCTAAATATTTCAATAGCTCTTTAACTGTTAAAATTATATTTAAAATATCCTTGAAAACCTTTATTAGGGGGTTGAGATGTTAAATAATGAAAACTCAAAAACCAACTCCACGCTGGGGAAACTGGAAGCTATTTAATCAAGCTGGGTTCTTACATTGTCAATGGACTTACAGTTGGTACCAACTAACAAACATTACTCCTCTGAGGTAGGGAAATTGCACTGGCTCCTTTTTCAAATGGGTGTAGGAACTGAGATTGAAGTTACCAGATGTGAATTACAGATGGAAACTGGTATTTACTATCTTAAATATCAGTTAAATATCTTAATATTTAATCTTTCCTCCTCTCTCCTCATTCCTCATCTACTCATCAGGACAGCTGCAAAGTGAGAGAGACATAGGGTGAAACAGCTGATGGAAACCTGCATAACAAAGGATGTGTAAGTATGTGTACATCTCACAAATCGGCTGATTTCCCATAACCACCACATTTCATGGATATCTCAAAGAGAAGAACCCTTTCTAAACCTCCTAAATCCATAGTTGTATGATGAAGGACCTAGTCACGGAGCAAGTTAACTGCAAGGAAAGGAACCGCATCCCAGTGAAATTCAAGCCTCGAAGTAGCTCGGTGAACTACTCACAACATTCTTCTCCAGAGCCAGGATCACTCTTTGGATCTCCTTAGCATCCAGAAAACATACTATTGTGAGGGGACAGACGGACAGACTTTGCTGTCTTGTCACCTCAAGAAAGAAGAAAAGAAGACAGGCAAAAACTTTTTTTTCTTTCTTTTTTTTTCTTTTTGGAGAAAAGCATGTTGCACAACTTGTTGGAGCATTGAAAACAAGAGCTATGGGGCAGGGAGGTGGGGAAGAATGCTCCAGTTTTCTGTCATTCTGGCTGGGTTTTATTCTGTCAAGCATGAAGAGAAATATGCATCATGTTTTCCATATCAAAGTTTGCACAGGGTTTGTCCTCGTGCTAAATGCAGTTCTGCTAAAGATCTCCTAGTAATATTTACACAACCGGAGAATCAGAGGAATGGTGCGTTTAAAGGGACTGCAGCTGTCTAAAAATAGGCATACATATTAGCACATTTAAGAACATGTCATTTTTTTTTTCACTAATTATAAGTTTTGAACACTACTGAAGAGATTTCCCTTAATGGCTATGCTGCAAACAGCACAGGATATTCAATGAGAGCCGTCCTTTAGGAAATACACCTCTCTGTGGTCTGAGGGTCTTACCAGCATGGTTCTTACAAACACGTACTTAAGTGGACTTCAGGAGTTACATGCTTTGCATAATACAGATTAATATAACAACTCAAGAAATACTGCGGTAGTGCATTGTGGTGCTTTATTAGTGTTAGACATGCAATATTTATTTAATGAACAGAAATTAAAATATTAAGATAACATTTTAATCAAATTAAAGGAGTTGAAGTTGCAATAATGAAACAAAAATTAAGTTTTGCATGCATTCTAAGTTTATAGTTCTCACATGTGCATATAGTTGCGATTCTGTACCATTATTAAATGTTGACAACCTACTATTGATTGCACAAGACAAAATCAACCCTTAAGTTATAAGTAATGTTTGTCTCTTTCACAGACTTCCTATATAACCTGGATCTTCAGCTTTTTATAGCACATTGCAATACAAGACAACTGGAAGCTTCTAAGATGAATAGAATGGCTCTACCATTTGTAACATACAGTGCATTCTTCAATGTACAAATGATGAAAGATAAAGCAAATGCCCACCATGCTTTAGGAGACCATGACTTTTTCAACAGAAACAAATCTCAAAACCCTTCATAAACAGATTAAAGTGCTACCTATTGCATATTAAATACTTCCAGTGACTGTATCTACATTTAGAAGTTATAAATCCCTGAAAATAGGGTTTCTTACCAAAAGTGCTGACAGACCCTTAAATCTAGCATCAACACAGCAGCGCTATAATCCTTCACCATGTACTTCAAAGAGAGGAAACTGGTCAACATGCTTGAAACAACACTGTTTTAAAAGCTAACGCCTCTATCATATCTACAACAGTAATGGATACATAAAGAGCAAAAAAGCATGAGCTTACTTTACATATTTGATGTAGGACAATAATTTTTCTTTAAAGCTGGAAGTGTAAATAAACCTCCAGTGCAGCAGTAAACATATTAAGACAGCAGTTCTGTTTGTTTTCAGATGCATCTAAGAAAGGGCATCCTGTACAGAAAGAAATGCAGACTAGTACCTAATGAGCACGAGTTTCATTAGGTCCTCAAATCATGAAACCTTTCTAAAAGCAAGGCAACATTTTCACAGCTGGAAAATTACAAATAATACTTGATACAGAGCCAACAGCAATAAATGTAGTTATGTATAATCTACGAAGAATGCTACATTCATTAGCAGGTGGAAAACCAAGCTAAACATAAAATACAGCAGCAAGAGGTAACATATATAAATATTGAACCTACTTCTTGAATGGCAGAATGCTTAAATTTCTTACTTACAACATTAAAGTATGGCCTTAATTGTTCTTTAAAGTAAGTAAAGTACATGGCTGTGTTTCAAAGGATAATTTCAACCTATAGTGTGTACATGGATGAACTCTTATGCAAATTTTTGAGAGAAAAAAAATCAAAGTAACATGGAAATGTCCAAATTTTTCATCCTTACATTTTAAAGGGCAAGAAAGACTGATCATAAATGGCAAGTTATTATGGTTTTAAAATGATCTCCAAGAAAGTTTAAAATTTTATCATATGAGAGAAACAGAACATTCTTTATTTTCAACATATAAATTACTCTGTATGAAATGTTTTCATTTGAAAGCTGCATGGTTCAAAAAACACACGTAGGATGAAAATGCTTTTCAAAAATAATCTCAAAATATAGAAAAATGTTAGAATTTTCTTCCTAAGCAGAAAATAATGTGCATGTAATCTTTCCAGAATTGCTCCAAAAGCAGCCTATATCTTTAGCTGTAAGAACTCTATAAAAATATTTTCATAGTTGCAAACATCCCATTCTGCCTCTCTTAGTAACTTTACCTTTTCCTACATTGTGTTTGTCATTCCCCCCTCTTTCTTGATAAACTGTTAGAAACAAAAGGTGCTTTTATTCACTTACAGATCAGATAAAGACTAGATAGCACATTCAAAGCTTCACTAAATTTCTTCACTAATGCACAAAAATTGATCTTTTCGCTACCTTTAATCTGCTTATCGTTCTTGGTATGCAAATATGTCAAATGATCTGCTTTTAGTCAATTATGCAGTTTGATATAATGCATTTACATTCTAAAAGAAGTTATTTCAGAGGTGCTAAATATAGTAGAGTTTCATTTTAATAATTATAAGTTGGCTTGCAAGTGAAAAGTCATTGGAGCATATTGTCTAGTTAGTTTACTTGTTAAACCCCATTGGTGTGTATGATTTAGAGTTACTACAGATGGTCTCATACCAGTTAGTTTGAAAATGACTGTGGAATTCAAAACAATTGCACAATGCTTCCCCACTAACAATATGAGAAAACCACTTGCTTCGGCCAAACATTTGAAAATGTTTAAGAACTTTTATGGAAATACTGAGTAACTGAAATACATCTTGGTGTAATTAGGAAATTAAAATCTAATTGAGTGCAAAACCTAACTTCCAACAGTAAACGTACCGTAACTTTGTACATAACCTTTGGCACTTCAAATATATTACAACAAATTTACAGTCATTTAGATCTTAAGTGGCTCAAAAGAACATTCATGTGGTTTATGAGGTACCAAACCTGATAAATCCTTAGGTTGTCAAGAGACTACCTGATGAAGTGGGCCATTTCTGTGCTACAAATGTCCAAATGCAGAGCACAACAATGAAGTAGGGCTTGAATCACTCAGGCTCCATCCAGGCACAAAGATCTACGCTAAGGGATCCCAGTGTTGGGTTGGGAACACTCAAACTGCACAAATTTTAGGGACGTAGTGCTAGGGAGATGGGAGGTAGTTCCTAAAAAAAAGAAGGAGAGAAAGGAGAGAAAAGAAGGAGAGAAAGGAGAGAAAAGAAGGAGAGAAAGGAGAGAAAAGAAGGAGAGAAAAGAGAGAAAAGAAGGAGAGAAAAGAGAGAAAAGAAGGAGAGAAAAGAAGGAGAGAAGAAAAAGTAATAAACTAAATCTGAGAACAACTGTACGAAGAAATATTTTTTTCTGACAAGAATAATTTTGTATTGTCACACAATACTAACATTGTCAAAAGCATTCAGAAAGAACTTTTTAAACCTTCCCAGATCATAATTATTCAAGATATTACTAATTTTTGCATTCTAAAAATGAAAACATATTTAGACCTTTTATAGTAACAACAAAAAAAATGCAATTTAACTTTAAGCTTTTTTTTCCTCCTCAGCAACAGCCATTACATGGTGCTGTAAGAAAAAAACCAACAGATTAGGTGTAGAAAAAGAAGAGGAGGAGGAAAAGACAGTCAGTTTTCTTAAATTCAAATCTAAAATATTCCCTGTACTTTTTAAAATATCACCTTACTGTTTCACAGCAACAGACAACGCAACTGAGACTCTTATGAAGGAAATTAAAATCAAAATCTATTTATGTTCATATTGTGAGGATTCTTCTCTTACAGTATTTTCCCATTACATGTTCATCACTATATTTTGCCAATTTATTGAATAATTGATACCTTTTTTCATATGGTATTTTACAATTACTAAATGGTCAGGAAGACATTAACTATATTTTTCTTTCATTTGCCTCATGAAAACTGACTTTTACAAGTACTTACAAGGAATACAGATTTTCTTTTAGTGAAAAGCCTTTCAAAGTAGTCTACATGTGTTTAAGGAACATAGCCTATTTTTAAAGGCATATATTTTTTTGTCATAAGATTTAAGACGGATATATATCACATAAAACTCAACCTCCAATTGAATCAGTTCTATATTTTTTGAATTATCATGTCTATTTAAGTCAGTCTGTTCACTTCTACATTTTCACTGTAGCAGACTTTGACTGAACAAAGTATTCACATCTTTATTCCATACTTTTCTCCAGTCTTACTTTCAACTCTATTAACACTGTTCAGAGTCCTTTAACATATAAAAAGGCATGCAATAACTTCATACAAAAAGATCCTCAAAACAACCTTATGGCATGAGCTTACTAACAAAGTTCAATCATTATACACAAAATTCAGCATTTAAGTGTAAAATAACTGATTCCAGCATGTGCCATTACTGAAATGGCATAGTATTTCTTGCATTGTTATACATAAAGCACATCGTATAGATACAGCATTTTCTCTGCAAAGTTTGTGCATCACTGTTTTCCTCTAATATGTGTAGAACAAACTACATTCCATTGCAACAAACCACACTTAGGTACAGCACTGGCGTGAAAACAGTGGTCTCGATGGCATGCTGCAATATCAGAATTGATATATTTGCATAATACCAATAATCATTCAAGAAAACATTCAGAACAGCACAGGCTTCCCAGCTAAAACTGTCACATGGTGAACACTAACTGCATGGACATATTTAATGTGCATTATTTACTCTACTGTTAAGTATTCTGTACCTAAAGTTGTTTTCAGAAAGAAAAAAACAAAACAAAACAAAAACCAACGTTATTTAGGTAATCTAACAGAATATTACTTTTGGCAGTCCCTGCTAGTGTTTGGAGTAAAAAACAAACAAAAAACCCCACACGCCATGGTTCCATGCTCCCCTGATTCCTGGAATTTCTTCAGAGAAAAGGAATGAAGAGAAGTGAAAACATTAAAGTGTGATTTCCTTCCACTAACGTATTCAGCAGAAAGTACCATCAAGAATAATTTATCTTAACTTTTGGAAAATTTGCCAGCTTTTCGAGAAGGTTCATATGGCACTCTGAGAATACTGGGTGTTTCTTCCATCACTCGTACAAGAAGATTATCAATGTAATCCTCAAGTTCACGAATATGAGTGTCCTTCTTCTTAAGTTGCTCTTTATGTTTCACCAGCTCCTGCAAAACCTCTTCGTAAGTAAGGTTACGGTATCCTGCAGTAGCATCAAAAGGATTTCCATCCTACAAGTAAGTTTAAAAAAAACAACAGATTTTATTAAATGAATAGTTCAGTGTTCTGAACAAGTTAATGGATTATCGCTTTTCATGTTTCTCATGTGCACCTCTTGATGGAAGTAACGTCTCTTAGACAACATACCTCTACTTGCTCCAGAGCTTCTCCCTCCAATACCCTCACTGAAGCAGACAACTGGAGATAGGTTGCTCAGCTTAAAATAAGTTTCCCACACTGTCATCTCAGATAAAAATATTGTTCTCAGAGAGATGTACACACAGTTAATGATCATATAAGCAGTTACCACAAGAACAGCTAGAAGGTCCATTCTGGGAAACTGACTATGTGGCAATCTTAACTATAGAAGAGAAAGCCCTGAGAATTCAAGTCCCGCTGCAACATTCCTGAGTTCTTGCCTTTTGCAAAGCAAAAAGCAAAGCATTTACCGAGCTTTAAGTCACCCTCATCTGTCTTTCATATTCTGTTTTTAGTCATTAGTGGTTCTCCAGGCCTTGGCCTCTAAATCATATAATAAAACTTTAAATTTTAAATTTCAGGTAAAGTTAAATAAGGGTATCTTATTTGCACCAGAGCACTTAAGACAGAAATATGTACTACTAAAAGATCTTGTTTGCTTGCTTTAAAGCAGGATGGGCCCAGAATTAAGCAGTAGGGAAAACAGATTTGTTGCTGTAATGATTTCTGATGATTCAGTAAGTGCAGGTATTAACAGAGATGGACAAATTAGTGTTTTAACAAAGGGCAACATGCAATCAAAACACCATAAACTTGAATGTCTTATTCTGTGTCAAGAATTAGTTGTGACCTAAACTAAGCAGATTATGAAATATTTGGAAATATATAACTGTGAAAAAGATTGTGAAAGTTGGTTAATAAAAGTATCAGCACTGTTAGACATGCAAAGCAGTAAGATTTATTTTACTTATTTCTGAATCAAATAATCTAACCTCTCAAATCCTGCACCTCTAACAGGGCAGAACACAAGATAGCTTTTGTTTACAGTAGACACCATTAAAAACGACAAAGCTTGCACAGTGAGGAAGCACAGCACATAATAAAGTCATATTCTTTCCTTTTCCATGCTTCATTCCTTTTCATCCCTTTTCTTTCCATACAGCTCCATATTTACACATTGGCATATGTCGAATCATTAAAATATGCAGGTGGCTGAAGTTTTCAAATAAACCTAATTAAAAATGATGGGGCACTGCAAATAGGCTGAAGTATGACAGATCAATCAGGCTCTCTCCATCAATTATATTCTAATAGTAGATCTTGAAAATCTGTGCTTTTAAGGGTCTCTCACTACATTTGAGATATTTAATGTCACGTTCATGCACACGTATTCAGTATTTTAAACTATATTATCAAGTTACAATATTGTAAGTGATCAATAACTCCCACTTTATTAAAATGTCTAACTTGACAAAATTTATAAATCAGTTAGTAATGGATTTCCAACAAGTACAGAAGAGAAAATAACTTCACTTTGTGGTCATTATATTTTTAGCACATTTTCTCCTCCAAGAAGGAAGTAAAATTTTCTCTTTATGGCACTAAATTTTTGTACACATTGGAAAAGACATCATTAACACTTTCACATCTAAAATATAGGGTTTTCTTAATTTTCTCATTTGGCAAAGGAACAGGAATTAAGATGCAATTATGTCTTTAATTATTATATAAAGTTTACTGGGAAACTGTGTAATACATGCTTTAAAGCATATGTGTAATACACATACGTGTAATATAGATGCTTTCATGATGTTTTGTCATACACATGCTCTATATAGATCTTTGGGGGGAATAACCTACCACATTAATTACACAAAATTCTAGTTAAAGGTTGTTAGTACTTAGAAATAAATATTATTAAGAAGATTTTAAATGTTTAGTTTGAGCAAATGAGTGACACTTAAACGTATAAGGAACAATTATATCTTTACAAAACCAGCTACTAAAATTTTAATACAAAATATTAATCTTATAATGAATTGTTAACAAAAAAAGATTCTAAATAATAAGCTATGCAAAGAACGATTGTCTCGGCTACAAAATACTATTGGGGTACACACTGACAGCCAGAGGAAATGGAGTTAGATAAAATGAAGGCCTGGCAATCTCTGATCATCTCTTTATTGTTCTAATGAGGAATTCTGCTCTGGGAATATCATCTGAGCTACTTTCACATCTTTTGTCCTACTTACTTCATCTTCCTTTCAGTTCTTAATTAGGCCTTAAAGAGCTCACACTGCCCTTTCAACTGGCTACTGCTCCCATTCAAACACTGCCTTCAGAGACAGGTGTTGGCACCAGAGTAGAAGACATACAAACATAATTACTAAATGTGATGCACAAGGAAGAAATATAATAACTTGGTGAGGGCTATTATTGCAGAACCTAATAATAAATCACTTCAAACACCTTAGAAAGAAATCTTGAATATTAAAAAAAATATATATATTCAAATGCTTTCATTCAAAATTATGGTTGAGATATAGTTTCTTCCCCTCCTAATTTGTATTTTGTATTAAATGAGCACCACCTCATAATCCTACAACTGACATTTAGGATAACTGGTATTCCAAAAGAAAAATCATCAAGGATTTCTTTTATCACCTTTAAATCCTTTAAATAAAACAATTCACATCTTATTTCTTAAAAGAATTAAACTGATGCTTTTACCAGCAATAAATTACATGATTTGCAGGAGTACATTAGCAAGCACACAGAAACTGTAATTATGGTTACTTTACAGACAATAGCTGCTAAGTTAAATCAATTTTTTTGATGTCTCTTTTTGTCAGAGATTAAGTAACCGCCTGGTAGAATTCAGTTTACTATCTGATCAAAGGCAGCCTTCATATACTCTGACATCTCCCACCAGTTACTTACATTATAAAAACTTGGGCCTTTACAATAACATCAAATGTTATTACAAGTCATTTACATAAACCAGCAAAAACCAAACAGTACAAAGTCGTATTTGCTTGTGAAAATTGTTTTCTATATATTTTAAAGATTGAAAACAAACCCACTTTTAAAGATTTCATCTATTCACAGAACAATTTCTAGTAAGACCACGTTTTCTCTTCAAACAAAGACACTGCACAGGAAATCTGTGGATTTTTTTTTTGTGTGTCTTTTCTTAGTACACAATTTTAGATACTTTTAGAGTCAAAACAGCATTTTGAATAATAACTGCTAGTATTTCTATTTTTAGTGTTTTATGGGAGGCTGCTCATTTATTATTTGTGTTCTTAACCACTGAATGTATCAGTTCATTACTTCCATTTTAACTGATCATCTAAAGACTGTCCTCAAGTCTCTGACTACAGCAACAGGAAACTCTTCCTAGGTCAACTAACATGACCTAATGCACAGTTCCTCACCCAACTATCACTTCTCTAGAGTCATCTGAAATACCTCAAAGCAACAGTTTTCTTTTTACTCTCTATGCAAAGATCTATTTTTCCCCTTCTTCTCTGCATCATCACACCAGAAGCACACTGCATATTTACTGTAAAACTCTTCTTTATTTCCAAATTTAATATTATGTCTGTAATTTTCTAATTAGATTTTCTGGCTCTATCAAAAGAAAAACAAAAAAAGTCCAACATTTCCTTTTAAGAGGTTAAATGAGAATAATAGCTTAAATTGTGTTAAGCACCAATTAGCTGGCATTTACTGATGGCTTTCCTAACACTTCATAACTTACCATTGTTTTCCTGAGCTCCTCAATGCCAGAAGGATTCACATTGAAACTGTGGGGAAAAAAACAAACCCCAAATATTAGCAGTTAATACTTATCTGACCAAAACACCTACTAGAAGACACTATTTAATAAGGCATATAGCTATAAAAAAAATTATTTATTTTAATGAATATAGCTACAAAAATATTATTTACTTTAATGATTTGGTGAACTTACGAAAAGTAGGAAAATATTCAAAGTTAATGGAAATTTTAATATATTCTTTGCTCATATTTTTTTGCATTTTTCATATGCTTTTTGTCATAAAATTTGAATAAGTAATTAAGAAATACAAGAAAGGATATTACAGATTGGGCTTCCCTAGCTTTCCTTTTATCTCTAGACTTACCTCAAGCTTCAAAGCAAAAAGAGACACTTTAAAGGAAATATTTTGGAAACGGGTCCCTGGGATGAGATTGTTAAACAACAACAAAACCCCACAGACTAACATGTATTCCCAGCTTTCATGGCAGCTGCTAGAGGAAAAAGGGTCTTTTAGAAATTCCAGTGAGATCACCAGCTCCAGTCAGAGCTGAAAAGCCATCTTCCATCAGCAACATTTGTTTAGTACTTAAAACTGAGTAAATAATCTATTATGTCACAAACTTAGTGATTATGCCACATAACCAGAAAGCAAAAGCTATTTCATGATTTTGTTGTGATGAGATTTTTTTCTTCCTCATCAGCAAAAGTGCAGTTGATACTGATAAAAGCAGCCATTGTCAAAGTGTCAGGCCTAAGAAACAGTCCACTAGTCTCTCGGGTTGACGTAATTATTTGCAAATGTCTTCAAAAATCAGTGCTGCTATGTTCTTATGTACTTGCTAGAGCAAGTTTGGAGAGAAAACTCACTCTCTGAAAACATGTTCAGAATTTGGATATGGCTCATAAATACTATTTACTTGGTAGCTTCATACCAGACATAATTCTTTCACATCACAGATTAAACTACTCAGATTGTACATACTGGTAATCAAGGGTGAAGTTTCTTGACAGAATAATGCAAGAAACTACAAAAATATGTTTACACTCTTTTATTTTAAAGATAGCTTAAAGTAAGGAATATGTATTTTGTGACTGTCCATCACTCTTTGTCACCTGAATTCATAAGCCACATATTTAATGGTTTAAAAGTGGAAGGGACATAATTTGCAAATGTAAATTATGTAAAATGTAAAAACCATTTTTTTGCTGTAATTTTTTTTTTACATTAATTTATTTTTTACATTTAAATTTATTCTGTACATTATTTTTCATTTCCAAAGTAGGCAGTCTTTTGCTCACACAGAAGTCCCGTGAACCATCTGCTGGACTGAGGATATTAGATGAAGATTGGATTACACCAACAGTCACAACTAGAAATCAAGAGGTGTCTGAAGAATCAAGTTCTGGCTAATTCCCATTATACCTGTTTGTAACAGTGATCCGCAGCAGTCTGCCTAGTTTGCTGGAGACCGGTTTTGAATGAGGGGCCTCTTTCATCAAGTATTGTCTAAAAAGCTAAAGGCAGGAACCCTCCCTCACAGCCCGCCTTTTAGTTTCACACTGATGTGTCAAACACATGATGAACTTGCTTCATTCATGGCTGCCTTTTGTGATCTGAGTACAAAAAAAATGAGTTAACTGAACTGGATCGAATTAGCTTGGTGAAAACCAAGAATGTCTCTATTTAACGAAGTGTGGCGTTAATTTGGGATATCTTTCTTTTGGGACTGTTTCCTCATGTTAGACAAGATATAGAATAATACGGCCTGACTGCTCAACTGAGTGACTTTCTGAAAGGTTAAAAAAGCAAGATCTTTCACTGCCTTGAATGACTTTATAGTTTCTGTGAAATAAGTTCTGGGACCCTTTTTCATAGCAGCGGCTTAAAAGCAAAGCAGCAGTTCCAACTATGAAAAGTTGCGTTTGAAAATTAGAAATAAAAATCCCTGGCAATACTGACTAACGTTTTTTATTTTTTATTTTTTTTAGCTAAAAGACCTGCAACCATTTCTGTAACATTGCGGCATTGTAACTGCAATTATAAAAGAGCACATCTGTGTATTTCACATGAAGCAATCTGAATATACTCGCAAAAAAATGAAAAACTATTGAACAAAACACTCACCAATAAAAACTCAAACCCCATGAATACTCTTATATTTTAAAGAGATATGTGGAAAATATAATGCTTCTCAAGGAAGAAACAGGTGCTGAGACTGCATATAACATTTTTTAAATCAGACTGTCTGCTAAGCAAGGTGGGAGCTCCGTGGCCTCGCTGAGCCCCGCAGGGTTTCCTGCCAAGGCTCCCATCCCGAGGTGCGCGTGAGCAGACGCAGGCTCTCACCGCCGTACACATAACTCACTGTCCGAGAACCAAGTAATACCTCAGAAGAAAATACTGTAAAATTATGAATGCATACAGTCCAGGGAGTTGCATGTTTGGTGTTTTTGTAATTCAAGAGATTGTTTATTTTTGAATTTAAATATCATCACAATAATACATCCCGAAAGTTACCAGCTCACTTGATTACTAGTAACAGCACACAGAAAACATGTCCCTAGGACCACAGCCTGCACGCTGTACGACCATCATAAGCCTCCTTCCAGCAGCCATTTTCTTGACTTCTAAGAGCACCCCGAAATCACTGATCTAAGCAATTATAAAGACTAATGTCACTTTTTTTGCTGTGTTACAATTACAGTTCATAGTGATAATGCCCATCTCTCTTTTTTCCCCCAGGGTTTGATAAATTGGCAGGGAACTTTTGCTATGGAAGAGTGAAAAAACTATGTTCACAGCTTGGGAAAAAAAATTCTTTTAGCTTTTTTTGAGTGCAGTTTTCTGTGAACAGTGATTGTAAAAAAAACCCAAAACAACCTGGCATTGTGGGATTCTAGAACTATTGTTTCTTATTTATTCCCAAACTAAATTTGCTCAGTTTACAAGTAAAAAGATTATTCTTTTCTAACAAATGGTCTTTCTGCCAACTCACCCTGAGAACTAAAGTCAAACTGTGTTTCTCTGGCTCGTCATCATCAACACTGTGTGTAACTCCCAGGTGTTATATCTGAGTCAAACACCTCCTTACTGGACATACCCTCCAACCTACATAAACTGGCTTGACTACTCCTCTTTCTGTTCATGGGAAAGAGCTCATATACTTTCTTGCTCCTGTGTCCCTCATCATCTCGAAGAATCAAGTAATTTTCAACCTCTTCCACTTATTCAGACAGGGCAAGAAGCCCCCTGCTCCACCACTGTGGAGTCTCCTGTGCCTCAAGGTGATGTCTCATGTCCCATAAGGATTTTTAACAGAAGCTCCATGGTTTGTCTCCTACAGCTAATTAACTTCCGTTCACTCCAATCACCTTCAAGAAAGTTAGGAACTAGTAAAAGGGAGGTAAACCACACCAGCACAGATTCAAAATCAGCTGCAGTAGGATCATGCAGGTGACTGACCAAGCAAGTCACCCAACTTCTACACTGCCCCTACCCCACTACAGGTAGAATAGACTTCAGTCTAGCACAGAAATTAGTCACGTTCCCCATTTCACTTATCCAGGAATTCAGTTAGTTTCCTTAACGGTTAATTTAGATCAGCTATTTTTACCAGATTAAATAATAATGATTTTATTGCAACTTGTTCTTTACACGGACATTTTTACTGAATAGTGAAGTTTTTTTGTTCGTTTTCCATTAGAGTTGAAGAATTATTCCTATTCCTACTTCTCAGTCTTTGGACTGATTCTTATTACACCACTTACACATTTTTCTTTGGATTCTCACAACACACATCAAAATCTGGAAATATTAGGATGCAGTTTAAGTTATTACCAATGTACTAGAAAAAACAAAAGAAATTAATAAAATCAGATACAGTTAATGAAATTCAGAAACTTTGCTTTCCATAGAATATTATTATCCTGCTGTGCCTGGCAATGCAGACATCACTTTATACTCTGGGAAGGAATGACTTTCATGTCTGGCAGCTAAGCAAGGATGGAGTAAGCATATTACCATTTATTTCCCAATCAGATTCTGGGGAACATCACTTAAGACACTTCGCTATATAAATTGTCCTGCTGTCAAACCATGCTCCAAGGCCTTCTGGAGTTTGTGTAACCCCAGGAGGACACAAAAAGAATATCAGGTTTTGTTCCTATCACTCCATTTCTTAATACTACTATAAAGTCTCATGCCAAGAGTTAAGAAACTGGACCAAAAACCCCTGAACTCTGAATGTAAGGCACACTTTATTTGCAAATCATTTGTTCTCAAGCTACGTATTCTTTACATACACTACTTTGGAAATGGTCTGTTCATGAGTATACTGCTGCACTCCATGGAGCCCTTTAAAGAAGGCAGAAAGCTTCATGAGATAAAGAAGTGACAGCTTCAGAATACGGTGCTCAATAATGGTCCTGAACAATATGCCCTTGAAGGAAGTAGCCTTTTCTCCCACAGCCCAAGTATATCTCAAATTTAGTGCAGTAGAACCACGACAATGCAACTATATAGAAGCACAGAATCTTTCACTTAAAACAACTAAAAAAATTTAATAAAATTTTGGCTTTATGTGTATAAACACTTTCATTTTGAAAACAGACATGAATTTAGATCCACAATAGGCTGGTGACCAATTCTGAGGTGTCTGATACTGCTAGAGACAGATCAAGGGAAGGGAAGGCATAGACAGCTGCATTCATGAGCTCTACCAGAATGCTAGTCTTCCCCTTCCAAAAATATAAGTATCTTAAAACCATTGCACATGTACTTGCACACTGCTGGACACGTTACTCCTGCAAATTCATTTATTATTCAAAACTTACAAGACATTCTAAAATCAAAAGTGATCTCACACAGGGTACTCGACTGAATTTTAAGTGAAGTTTCTGGAAACAAACAACAGTTTTACAAGCAAAGTTAGTATTTTGGAGCATTTAAATATTCATCCTTTTACTAGGCAGTTGTGCTATGGCTAAAAAACTAATGCAGTTTTATTCTCAAGAGACCACTAAAGAACTTTTATACTAAAAGTTGTGCCAGCATCTCCACTAGAAGACCCTACTATTAGAGATCTATAAATCAACCAAAAAGATCAACCAACCCTGAAGTAAAATTTTGTATTGCAACTTCCAGAACCATTTTTGAATGCTTAAGAAAAATAGCATTAACTCTTAATTCTTATAATGAAACAGGAAAAAAAAGGTTCATCAATTTATATAACTTCTGCATTTATTAATAAAGAAACTGGATATAATTATTTAATTATTTTTTTAAAAGCACATAGAATAGGCAGTGTTTTCCCCCTTGGGACAGATAATATGCCTCTTGCATCCACTCAAAAAAGTTTTCACATGCCATAGTATGCACCAACAGACAATAAAAGCTTGAAAAAATCTTGATGAACTTTCAAAAATAGTGTTCCTAAAACAGACTAATTAGGAGTAAGTGATTGCTGGTGAAGACTCTGCAAAAGTCAAGATTAACACTAAGTATTTCTACAATAACTCTCTAGGAACTGATTGCTCCAAACCATTCTAGTAATATCCCAAATACTTGGGATTGCTTTGTAGTACCTTTGCGAAAGATTTAATTATTTTCTCATCACATGTAGTGATCTTTTGAAATTGGATGATAACAGTCTTGGCAGGACAGACTAAGAAGCCTTGCATGACTTCTGCTTGGTTTGTAGTTTCCCCTTACCTCTCACATACCTGTGAGGTATTTGTTTTGTTGAAAGGATGTTCAACCGACAGTTTTACCACACCGAATTAACAAAATTTAATAGTCTACAGTCTAATGAATGCACTGTCATAGACTATCAATATTCCACCTAGACTACAGGTAATAGCATTTGACTAAAAATAAAGCTAGTCAAATTTCAGTAGAGAATTGAAAAAAAATCCTTTCATTTCAAGAAAAGCAATGCAGAAGTACACTGTTCTTAAAAACAATACATGCTAACACTGAGAAAACAAAATTCTGAAAATAGCATAGTTTACCTGATGTCATTTTGTGCCTAACAGAGAAATATATATTAAAATGTCAGAACAAACTTTATTACTCAAGCAATTGCAGTAATAAATTCGTTAGAAATCATAATTTCTGAACAAGGCATACAAAAATTAAAGATAGTGAGTTGTATTGTACACTGGAAAAGGAAGACCTACTTGGTAAAGCAACACACAGCCATTACAACCCTTTGCTCTCATCAGCCAACTTCTGGGGTTCATTCCAATGGAATGAATGTAACAGGCGAGACTGAAACCATTTAACGGTCATTTATCTTTGATCATGTTGAAGTTATTGCACTAATAACTTATCTTCAGTGTGGTTGAAGCTAACAGGTTTTACTTTACAACTGCAGTTGACAAGAGCCAGGCACCTGGTCTACTAACATAGCTCAACTAACAAGCAGTACTCTGGAAATTCAGAGTAACACCGTGATTTCACAAAAGCTTCTCTAACTAGTTGCCCATCACACATACAAAATTTTTATATTTGCTGTGATGTAGCAGACATCAGCTGTTCTTTAGACTTAACAATTCAATATGCTCCAAACACATTGCGATTATCAAGAGCCTCATGTTTTCATGGCACCTCACTACTTGTTTTTTGGTTTTGTTTTTTTTTTTTTCCAAATATAGTAATGGACGTACCAAATGTTTGAAATTGCTTATTTCAAACATTGCATCCACTGGGAAAAATGAAACTGCAGATACTGATTTGTTTGGAACAGGCATCACTGGAGAGGCAGGAAGCTCTAACAGCTATATATGATGACAGTATGGGGGAGAGATGCTGAAGAGAATAACCACATTTGGAAATGACAGACAAAGTGGAAATACGCAAAAGAGATGAGTGTAAGGGTTGGATTTTTTTTTTTAGCTGCAATTTTTAAAAATGGGCTGAAGCAGTAAAAGAACACAGAAAATAAATTAAATAATATTTTTGTATTTTATGCTCCAATTGACCAATAATTAATGTTATAAATATAAGCATTATTCATAACTGCTGCAGTGAATCATAGTAAGATACATTTCTTTCTCCTTCCCTATTCCACCTTCCATAGTGTTCAGGATGTAACATATTTATTGCAAGAACTCGAGATAAAGTGTAAGCAGTATGCAGGCACAAGCTTTATATTTTCTCCAAGTTTAACAATACTTAGGTCATGAAGTGCTACTTTAAAAGGTTTTTTTAATATATCTCTCTGTATATATATACATAGATGTATATACAGACACACACTTATATTGTTTTTTGTGTGTGTATATATACATATATATATATATAAAATATAATGTTTCTTAGAAAGCTCCCAAACACCTATCGATTCAGTTTCCCAGATCTGGAATTTGATCAGACTAATAACAACCTGTCAGCATTAAATATTTGTTTCCCTGTGTCCAGTGCCTAAGATCTTGTTAATTACCTAAGCTCTCTTTCTGGAGGTCTTGTTAATTACCCGTCTCCTGTCTCAGAGGACCTTGTTAATAACTTGTACAATCTCTCTAAAAAGGTCCTAATAACACATTAAAATTAAAGATGCTTTTCTTTTAGCACTTGTCAAGTGGTGTAAATTGAGAAATTTTCACATCAGTTTATTAGTCTACTGTAGTGTATTTTCCTAACCACAAACGATTTCAGAGAAATGATGCACAAGGTTTGGTCACGGCACAAAACAATCTTTGTTTTCCAGGAGTACCCTCAATTTCTTTAACTGTGTTCAATACAAAGTCCACGTGGCTCCTGGCTGCAAATTAACTTCTTGAGAGCCACGAAAATAGCAGTAATTGTAAGACTGAATGTAATTTAAGATAATACTAGGTAAAAGTTTCAAAGCAGTGGATTAAGAGTACAAAGACAAAACTATTATTGGTAAATACTGTCTAAAAATACTAGACATATTGTGTGCTTAAAAATTCTTCACTGGCAGTAAGATATAAATCCTCTGGAACTAATCGATTTTGTAATATTTGCAAAAACAGCATTTCTTGTTTCAGTATGAGACTGCAGCATTTTTAAACTGTCAAGAAATCAGCTCATAAATATCTATATTACACCTACAACAGACAATAAAAAACCCCAATCTTAACGCTTAGGTAACACTGTAATACCATATCTATAAAACCCTTAAAAATACTAATTTATCCACTCAGCATTTGTAAGAGGTAACAAAATATCATCTCCATTTTACAGATCAGGAGCACGGAGACTAAATGACTTGGTCAAAGCCACAGAACAAGCCTTTTTCAGAGCATAGATTAATAGAAATTAGGGGTCCATATTTTGTGATTTCCTGACAACTAGTATTCTAAGCAAACCAGATAGGTTTTGTTTTGCTTTTCCAAAATACTTCTTAAACCTTCTTCAAATAACAATAATAAATAATTTGAATAAAAATAAATAATATTTTTCTGATAATTCTGGGATAATTCTTGCTTTTAGGAAAAAAAAAATCCTGTAACTGTTGCTGAAGCACTTCTGTTTTCTGTATCAGCAGCTGAGAAATGTGGAAGATGTATTTATCTTCATTCTTTTAATTAGTAAGTAAGAGTAATTAGTGCATACAGCCAGTTAGCACTTAATGATTGGTTGGATGAAGGAATGAAGTTGCTATTCAGCAACTGTCTCCTGCAACTCACCTAGTTAGTGATGTTCTTGGAGTCGCTGTCCTGCACATTGCTCCTGCTCAGTCAACATTACCAAACACAATTAATTAGGATGGACTTGAGCCTGACCCAGAGCTCATCAAAGTCACTGGAAAGACTCCCACCAACTTTACAGGGGTAGGTTCATCAGTGTTAAGAACCTGACCTTCACACTCTGCACATGAAGGAGTTGGGTTTGGTCATTCTTTTTGAGGGTGGGAGAAGAGGGTTGCTAAGGGGGGGTTAACTGGGACATCCACCTGCAAAGCAATCTTCTCATCCACACCAGAACATTGATTTTGGACACACCTTAATAAAAAGATACTGCCTGGTTTACTTGCAGAAATGTTATCCATTCAAAAGAGCTTAATAGCATGTTGAGTAAATAAAAAGCAACTCAAAGTTTAAATTCCCTGTGTATGCTTTCTGCATACTCAATTTGTTACTCAAACTCATTTATTCTGTGCCTACAGACTTATACAATTCTTTTTTCACAGTATTACTAGTTTGAAAAATTAAAAATGGATTCTATTCAACAAACCCACCAGAGATAAAAGGTAAACTTAAACTGTAAACTTATTAAATATGCACATTTTGTATTAGTTTCTACTTCAAAAGAAAATCATTGTACAAGATACATTTGAAAGAAAGTGAACTTATTCTAAAAGCTTCTCACAGAACATAATACTGAAGCATATAAAAATCAAGAGGTTCTAACTTTAATTATTGCATGCTAGATATTACTCCATAATAGTTCTTATAGAAAAGGTCAAAATATTTACTATTTTTGGCTTTCTGAAAATAATAGAATATCTATTTGTCTTATCAAAAGTTTATGTTTACATAAAAGTCAAGAACTAGTAAGAGACTCATACATAAAGGAGGAACAAATGACTAAAGTCCTGAATGGGAACTGTGATGAGCTTTTTAATTACAAAATAAAGAAAAAAAAGTCCATCATGATTACCATTAAAGATTTATATTTATCAAGATCTGCTGCATTCAAGAACTTTAAAAGATTTCACTACTTATATCTAGCATCTGCCAGAACACACTTTTTCATCTAATAAATAAAAAAAGCTACATAACTTGAATTGTTATTTAAATTACTTCTCTTTAAAAGAGCTTATTTAAATCGAACTTTAACTTATGACAAGCCAAACTACACACTAACCTTACTCTAATGTAGAGAAATCCTTTATTAAATAAATAATATTCTAAGACACTATCTGTAAACGTGTTATTTAAGACACTAGGAACCGTCTTGACTCGTGGAAGATGCTAAGAAAATAATTCACTGAAGTCTGTATAAGCTTCTAGCAACTGAATCTTTTCTACTGCAGTTCCATTTCAGTTCATTTATCTACTTCACATCCATGATCAGTTTTGTTGTGAAAACAAAACTTTTGTTTGGGGACCTTATTAATGTTTATAATTATCTAAAGGGCAGGTGTCAAGAGGATGGG
>NW_010317900.1:24908-40101 GCF_000700745.2 Antrostomus carolinensis
TTCCTGTGCAACCAGGGGTAGGGAACCTGCTTTGGCAGGGGGGTTGGACTGGATGATCTCCTGAGGTCCCTTCCAACCCCCACCATTCTGTGGCTCTGTGAAAACTATTATAAGTTTATATCAGGAGTGCATGCATTCTAACCTATGAATAAAACTGAGTTGGGATACAATAAAATCAATCTATTATAAAATCTTAAAGAATGGGATAACAAGAAACTTTTTTTTTCTCTGAAAGAAAATACTACTGTGCCATTTATTAGGGAATTAATAGACAAATTTATTAAAACTATGTTTTCCATTTAAAATGGCGATTTATTTTACAACCTTAAAATTCCAGTTTGGAGTATTTTAATTTTGAATTAAATTTCTTTTAAGTCATTAAATAGAAATGAATCATTAGCTTGAAAAAAAAAGAACGGTTAATTTCTGGCATTAATATACAGGAAAAAATTAGAATGCAAATAAAATAAATAATAAATAAATAAATAAATCAAAGTTAAGTAATTAATTGTTTAAATACTTATCTGTTGGGAACAGTATATGTGGGGGGTCAGTATGTGTGTGTGTGTGTATATATATATATATATAAAAAACGAGAGTGCATTTTCCTCACTAGCAAACAAAAGTCAGAAAGGAAACGAACGGTGGGATAAACAAAGATTAAAATTGATTATTTAAATCAAAGTTTCTTATCAGCCCCTGTAACTTCATTCGCTCTGCTTAACACATGAACTGCTGTCTTGGGCAACAAATTGAACACACAGGAACTCAGCAAGGCTCCAGTGAGCCAAATGAATTCAAGAGTGGTAAGTGTCCATGTGGGTGCTCCCATTTAGAAACAGAATGGTCTTCAATCCTTGTGCTTTAACGTATAGAATCTAAATACTTTGGGGTTTTTTTTCCCCACAAATGGTGACACCCACAGGATTTGTTTTCATTACTCACATTTTCTCCACCCATTTATTTATTCCATTTCCTCTAAAAAGACCTGAAACCTTGCCCTCTAAAACCTTGACTTAGGGCAGTGTAATAATTAGCAACGAGTGTTCAGTGAAAGCAGACGACTTTCAGGAAGAACCTGTTCTGAAGCATGAACAAGGTATTCCACAAATGCAAGTACCCAAGAACACTCACAGTATCTATTAATAATATAAATGCAACTTCAAAATGAAGTAAGAAAAGATCAAACTGTATAAAAAGTTTCTAACTTGTACTTAGATAAGCAATGATATAAACATATATAAAGCACAAAGATTGTGTTCCTCAACACTTCACATTTTCATTTATATAACATGTTCAAGATATCAGATAGAAATACAGCAAAAACTTACCTTGAAGATGGCAACATGCTTGTAGGCTTGAAGTTTGTCATGAACGGATTAGTCGAATCGTAATCAAAACTCTCCTGATGAGTTTCACCAAACGCACTAGGTGATTTCAAGTCAGTAGAACTGTCTGATCCCCCATTGCTAAGTTTATCTGACCTCTTGCTATCTTTTTTTCCAGTCACTCTTTCAAAAAGACTAACTTTTTCCTTTTTCTCTTTTTTAATTTCTTTCCTGATTTCAACAGGTTTGGAAAACAGACTTATGTTTTGATCCCATGTTGCTGGGCTTTCTTCAAACGGATTCTTCTGTCTTGGCAGTGTAGCAAATTTTTGGGGTAACGAAGCACTCACGTTGGTAAATGGGTCATTTTGTGCTTCCAGTGCAGTTTCATCAACTGTGCTGTCAAGCTGGTTCATTTTAGAAGTATCAACACTTAATGTCCTTCTATGTGGAGATTTTAGACTCCCTGCAAACAATCTGTCATTAGTATATCATCAATGAGACACTAAATCATAGTTTATGACATGCGGAGAACCCATTTCAGCTTAGGTCTAGAAACTGTGCAACTGAGTCTCAGATCAAAACACTGCTGAGTAACTAAGGTATTTAAAAAAAAATGAAGAGCTCTGGCCTTGACTTGGTGGTTCAGAAACGTTTACAGATAGACACCACATCAAACTTCTGTTTCCCGTGTGAAAACTAAATTCTACAAAGACAGCTGTGACTAGTGTGCCATTAGAGAAAGTGACAGTAGTCTATTGCTACATAACAACTTTGAACAACGCAAAGTATTTTCAGTTCTTTGTGTAAATCACATTTAAAACTTTGGTAAGAGTTTTCAAATTTTAAACAGACTTATTTTTGACAATACACTATTTTGCCCAGAGTTCCCTCTAGAATGCAATGCTTCACTACAACATACTCTCAAATGAGGACATAAGAAGAAAAATGATAAATTATCATAAATTATGACCAATACAAGATATTCTTTATGCTCTGAAACAGCACTTATGAGTTACCACCAACTAATGGAAGTGAAAAAAATTGGGCCAGCAATAATGCTTAACTTTTTGGCCTTGCAATTGCTTCATAAACTAAAGAAACGGGTTTTTAAATGCTCTAATAGCAGTGAACTGTAATTAAAATTGTCAAGATTAAGTAGTATGAGATTTACTTACCACCTTCATCAACTGAACCAAAAGATTCTAGCTGACGCCTGAAAAGATGAGAGTAGCCAACTGTGCTGGACTTCATTTTTTCTGAGGAGACATGCGATCCCGTTAAATCTGACATGGAATGAGCTGAGGATAGCCTCTGAGGTCCCAAAAGGAAAGGTTTTTTTGGTTTTGATTTAATTTGTACTTCACCACTACAAACCTCTATGTTTGCATCAGGTATGTGAGTACTTGGGATGATTGCAGAGGATGTATCCGAAAACGTCCCATCATTTTTTCGACCCTTCATTTTGTCTTTCAGTTTAGCAAAAGGGGATTTGGTTTTGTCCTTCATTGACAAATCAAACATACTTGCTGTCATGTTATTCCTCATAAACTGAATATTGACCTTTATTTCTCCTCTGTCTTTAGTTCTCTTGCCTTGTCTGGACTCTAGGTGAAACCACCTTAAAGGAGAGAAAGAAAAAGTTAAGCTGTGTTTTCTGGAGGCTAGTCATTAAATTGGTTAGTTGGTTAATGTATCTGGTTAGTATAACTTAAAATATGAAAAACAAACTCCATGCCAAAAATTAAAACATTCCTGTATTGAGAAACGTTTTTGTCTATATTTGTTTTTGAAGAGAAAGCCTCATAACTCAGCAAGCACAAAGCTCTTTGCACTGTTCACCCATTTTAAGAACGAAAGTCAACTCTGTGGAAGCTTACTAAACTTCATTGAACCTAATGGGCTCCCATCTCCTTACGCAGGGGGAATCTGTATCTAACATTAACTATAAATATAAATACATTTTATTTTGCTATTTAAAAGAACACTTGATATTTATCAAGTGGCCTTTATTTAGCAGCAATGTATATTACCTGAATGTATATGATGTGGCAAATATTTAATTTAGTAACCTTTTCTCTTTTGATTTTGCTCAGGTTTATACACTAGCAAATATTTTGCCCCTCTGTCCTTTCCTTCTAATCACTGGTTAAGATTCATGTCAATTGCACTAGCACCAGCAAAGAAACAGCTGAGACCCCTGAACAGTCAACTATCATTTTGGTCCTGTAACTGCAACTCCTACTAATATTGACGGTAACTCCATGAGCAGCGGTGGCAGAAGAGTGCGCACGCAGGTGTATTTAACACCCACCCTTTCTTTTGCAGGTCACCAGTAGGATTAACTTCAGAAATATTTCCACAGGCTTTGGAACCGTGACATAAATCCCCACTCGAGATCAAAGGTGCGATCATCTGTTTGAAAAAGCCAAGTGTGCTGCTTTGCCAGGTCCAGCAAAGGCTTTATCATTATCCAAGTGTCTTATTCATTCCCTGCTGTGCTCTATTGTCCCCATGGAAGCATCTGCAGAATTATGGCTCAACCCTCCTTCACCTAAATTAATGACTGACAGACAATCCTTTCTCCACACCCATCATCAATAGCCGTTTCCTATTTAAAAAAGGGCACAAGGGCATATGTCAGCTCTGCCAGCTCCAAAGAAGTGCTCTAACCCCACGGTCAGGAGAAATGCGTGCACACGTGCTAACACAACAGTGCAGTATCACGGGGAAGCAACTTTTGAACTGGAGACTAAGAAATGAAACTGCCTACCAGCACAGATGCAAAATTGATTATGCAGTCACACATACATTATTAAATACTGCCAAATATAGAAAACAAGGTCAGGAGAGGAGAAAAATAACCCTCAATTTACTTACAGATTTCATAAATATTTTTAAAGGTGACAGCTGAAATCATATTTTCAGACACAGATAGTTTTTTGAGACGAGAACATACTTCTAAAAGTGACCCACCAAAGAAGTAACAAAAGGATAAAGAGTATTATGACTTTTTTTTCATTGCTTGTGATGACCAAAATGTTTTATACCCCATACTAAACCAGAATAATTAAGAAATATCAGACCTTCTCTGTCCCAGCACTGGACAATATGAATCCAGACCAATACATCCAGAAGTTCAGACTGGTAGGAGGACAATTAAACATTTAGAAAGAAAGTTTTTACTCTGTTGTGAGGTAAATGTATTTTAAATGAAATGCAAAACCTGAAATATGTTATGTGTCTGAAGAAGATGGATCGTTTTTCCTTTTAGTTAATAACTTTTCAATTCTTGGTAACTGATTCCAGAAACACTTTAAGTCATCTATATAGTCACCACAGAAAACACACATAACAGAATCAAGAGTAAATCTTTTTTGTGATACATAATATTGCAAAAACTGGAAGACAAGGTAGCCTACTTTCTTTAAATCTTTTCTTTAAAAGAAAATATCTTCATATATTCTCCTAAAAAATAAAAACAATACACAGCCACAAGGAGCAAGCCCTTGTTCAGACAGGTCTTGCCTGTGCAGAAAAACAAACCCAAACCAAAAACTACCCTGAGAAAGTTCTCACCATGATTCCTTAGACAGACACTAAACATAAACATAAATATAAATAAGGCTATGAGTGTATTAAGAGGCTTAATAGGCAGAGAGAGCCTCACTTTTTGACATTCAAATTTTATGGCTCAGCCTACACTTTAGAAAACATATTCCCTTTCTCCCTCTTTCAAAAAACACAGGTCTCAAACGTTAGTACTGCATCTCTGATAAGATCACTGAATTTTTATATGTTTTTACTTGGGAATTAGCAAAACTTTAACTTGATTTATGATACTTGCTAACTTGTTTTAGAACAATATCAAGACATAAATTCTTAAACTTTTCCTGTGTGGAAGAAAGCCTTTTCTTTTAAAACTTAATTTAACTCAATTATTGACATTCTTATAATGAATCAATAACCACTCTGTGTCACTACCAGCACTCACCTGCTACTGGGACACCTCCACATTATTTTGACATTCACCAGGTCTGAAGGAGAGAATTCCAGCACACAGCTAATATGGTGCCTTTGCAGCTTGAACATTTGCTTTCAAAGTAGACTTTGAAGAACTTGACACTAAAAATAAGTTCAGATGGGAAAACAAAGAAACTCTCCTTACCCTAAGAACAGAACACAAAGGGAGAAGGGACTGGACCTCGTACCCACTGGGACCAGGTTCAACACGACCACTGATTCCAATAGAATTTAATCATAATCTCTCTACTCCAGCAAAATTCCTCTGGACTTCAGTGGAATTACTCTTTGAATAATGACTGCTGGATCAAATCTTTGTATAAAACACAGATATTTAATTTTCTTAGGCATTTCAGGAGGTTTCTTTGTTACCTTGGAGAGTTTATCTTGTTTTAGTTATAATGAAGGTTCCATATGCTTCAGCTCATAACAAGACAATATGAGAAGCAGACTCAAATCATGATTTTCTTCAAATTCAAAGGCAAATAATTACTTTTTTTTAAACAGATGAGAACAAATGCAGGCAATGTATTTGTGTGGAACTGCATGTGAATGAGCAACTGAGTCTGTAAATGTTTCTTATTAGAATCTGTTTCTACAACACATGGGCGTGAGCAACAAATAGAAAAAACAGTGCTGTGTATAATAGAAAAAAGAATTGGAAAATGAAGTCCACTGTTTTCAGATAACAACATTTGGACCCTGAAATACTAAATTCCACTATACCACTGCCAATTCAAAAAATTGTAATGTATTATAAAAGCCAATAAAACTTGCTATTTTGGTTTTGTTTACAGTACTTTTAGCCACAATAAATGCTCCATTTGTCAGGCTGCCACGAGCTTATTCTATAGAAAGCCTGTGCAAAGTAGGAAAATAGCCAATAACATACACGTACAAAACAGGGTGGCTTTTATGAGAGCAGATGCCCTTTTATTTAATAACCAAATATTACATCCAGTCTTGCAGACAGTCTTTATTTAAACAGACCTTGTACAAAGTCTGGCAAATTTTACCAACTTCAAAGGAAACCCTATTGCCTTCTGAATCACATTCATACTTCTTGCTCTCACCTTCAAATGTTCTGTAGGACAACATCCTCCATGCACCTCTAATACCCTCTAATTTTGACTTTTCCCCTACGGTTTCCATCAGAACAACCCTTGCTTCTTTTTCTCATCTGTTTTTGAGTGTGCTAATGGGCTCTGCCTGTCTTGCACAGGTTTCTGATCATTTTTATTTTGTAAGTATTATATAAACTGCCACTCTGTATGCTGACAATTTTTTTGAACACGTAAAGAGAAGATCAAGATTCAAGGGTGAATAGGAAAAATCCTGCTGCCCAGTCAGCCCTGAAAAACTAAAGCTCTATTGGAGGAAACATGGCTATTTTCTAACAAAATTACTCAATTTTGGCTGTACCGACAATTAGGGCTGGAAAAAACAAACCCCTTTTATCCTAAGAAAGACAGTAACCATCTTCTGCATACTATTAAAGTAAATTGTGTAATATTAGCAGTACTGAATCCTTTAGCACAGAAAAGGTAGACAGGAAGAGTGAAGGAGAAAACTGAAGTAAGTTTTTATAAACAAGCAAGTTATAAAATTGTGGCTTGCCTATTCCATCTAAATAGCAAGTGATCTACAAACATATTTTCAACACAATTTCTTCAACTGTTCTTTTCCTTCCCTTTTTCTGATTTCATTTTCTGCCCATTAACTTGACTTTCTAACTCACTTTTTCTTATCTACACTATGCTCATTGCACCCTTCATCCTGCATTCAACCAAAGTTTTGAAACCAGTATCTTGTTTTTCTTCTCCTTATAGCAGGAAGCAGATGTTGTGGTGTCTTATCCTGCAAAGCTGCCACAGAATTTGACAGTTTCAAGTCTTAGCCCTCTTTCTTCTTTGAAGAGGCATCACTCAACCTATTCTGCTCACCATCAAACAGTGAGCTGGATAGGCTGACAGTAGGTGTAAGACAAATAACAGCAGTATGGGTAAGAAAAACAATTATGTAATTTTAATTACATTTTAATTATAAACTTAGAACTTTAACAGCCTTCAAAACCACTGTGACACTTGTCTACCAATTTCAACAGGAATTAGAAGTCTTCTAGCCAGTACATTCAACCTGTGCATGACAGATGACCTTCTGACTACATCTTGTCAGTGCTGAAGATGAAAACTACTAAGGGAACTTTCCCACTGGTTTTGCTGTTTCTCAAATCCACCGCTCTGTCTTCACTCTACCAGTAAATATCTATCGAGCTGATTTAATTTGCTTTGCTGAAATCATTAGACTGCATCCAAAGATTTTTGCAAAATCTTGTTTTCAATTCATAAATTACTGAAGGAATTCTGCAAAAAGCCACACAACCAACACAGCATCCACAAGGCTTCTAACCTTGGTTTTAGAAGTAAAATCATCATCCTGATCTGCTAAGCAACTTTAATCTGCTACACAGTGATGATGAGAATTTTCTACACCAGCAGGTACTTCTAAAATTACCCATATAAAAGACCAGCAAAATCCCAGTGATAGAACATGTCCACCAGCTGTCACCGGAAAGAAGTAATTCTTCACCTTAGATCACAGTGTTCAAGCTAGATACACTGAAGAAACTTGCTTCACAAAATCCCACTAACATAAATGTCCACAGCTAACAGATAAAAAAAAAAAAAACACATCCAAAGCCCAGAACTAACATTTTCATTAGCAGAAAATGGACTCTGAAAAATGCAGACGTATGTTTTGTGATAAATCCTTCAGATACCGTACCAAAATACTGCCCCAAAGTCAGTAAGTAGGAAAATTAAGGCAAGGGGCTGAGCACAGACTACATGGTGTATGAGGGGAAATGAAGAAGAAAATAGATTATTTATTACAATAAATGATGACACTCACAAAGATGAATACTATTACTTTCTGGAAGCCAATTGAAATGAGATATACAAAGTACAGTTTAAAAATAAATACCGCAGAGCGACATCATAACACTACAAAACGTATGGGAACTGACACACATCACAGCATCCTTACTAAGGGGTTAGCTAACCAAAGTAATTAAAGTGGTCTTAGCTAACTTGCTATTCTGGCTAAAGACTATGTGTGAATACTTTTATTTTAGAAACAAAATAATCGAAGGTATGAGAATGAAGGTCAGTTATTTCAGTTGGGCGTTTGTGCAAGCATGCGCTCGTGTGCGCGCACAGACAACGGAGAAGTATTTCAGTCCAGATGGCAATCCGGCTCCGACTCAGAGTCAGGATTTACTCACAGGATGTGCTTGCGTTTGTTGTCGAAATGTAAATGCTGGGAATATTACTAGATAATTTGAAAATACTGCTATAATCCCATAAAGATACAACTAGGTGCAACTTTTTGTTTTCACTCACGAAAGCAACAGCTCAAATCCATATGGATCCTCCAGGCTGCTCATTATTTCTGTGCCTTTAACAAATTCCTCAGTTACTATTCTTCCCACTTTTGACTAGAGTGGAACAGATTTTTTTTCTTATTTTAATGACAACATTTTGATAATTTTGGTTACAACCTTCCCTCTCCACTACTATTGAGCTTTAGCACCTAAAATGCATTTTTCTGGTTTAAACTAAATTTAAGACTCAATATAAGTAAATAATATTTATAAAGTGTTATGTTTTGCAGATTATTTTTAAAAAGGCACTATTTATTAACAAGTCCTGAGCCCATGACATTGGGATAGTTGTTTGCCTCTTCATAATTCAAATTATATTTGAAGCCACCTACTTGAGCACCTGCCTCTTGCTTATGCTTCTACAGAGGAGAGAGGACAGAGCAGCAGCATTCAAAGGGGGAACCTGTCCACATCAAAAAGGGAGGCTGCCAAGAAGGAATTCACATTAATCTGGAGAAGTCACACAATTTTCCTATCTTTCAGGAAGCTCAGCTCAATAAGTGCTTACAACACAGGGGTATTGACTGTGGTCAGTCGTTAATTCTTTTTTTTTTCTTTGCTGAGAAGCTGGTTTTGACTATTTTGTACGATTGATGTAAGCAGAGGAGAAGCATCTTAGATAAGGCCAAGATTCCTTCACTGTATTATGCTCAAATAAGCATTTTTTACAACACTGCTGCAATTTAGGGTGAGGGTAGGTGTTGAGGTATTATAGAAACCAGGCAGAAGGGGAATTAAGTCAGAAATAAAAAATGTCTCCTCCAACAAAATTTCCATAAGAAATAATAATTCTACCACCACCCGCCCCAATTTATAACATTCCAGACAAGTGTTGTACCTTAAATCATCTGAATGTATAATAAAATTATAGCTCTCCAGGAAAGCTAATAAAGGAATGGACAGTAAATAGCGTGGAATTAGAGAACAACAAGGACAAAGCAAATGCTGATGAAATAATTAACATGATGGTGAAAGCTAACGGAAATTTGTTCTTCTATTGCTGTGTTCATTTAGAACCCAGGAGAAAAAAAACTAAGCACAGTCACTAAGAAAAAGCTACTCAAAACTACTTCAGTAAATTAAGACATGTCAGTAAATTAGTATTTTTTTTAAGTCCATGAAAATTCAAAAATTTGTTTGATGTTATGCATTGTCAGATCATCAGCAGCATTAAGGCAACTATGAATTGTTGAAGTCAAATTATTACAAAAACATATATATCCTTTAAAACAAGACATTCATTGACCATCACTTACATTTAAATTGTAAGAACAAAAGAGGTATATTTATTCTGCAACAGCAGACCAAAAAAATTGTCATGTATTTTTCAGGATGAATTAAAAATACCCATAGGATTTTACTGCAAAAAATAAAACCAAGTCCAAAGTCTAAGATCTGAAAAGTTATGCTAACTATACTTCCAATAAAGCAGTACCTCCCCAACTTTTTGAACTGCTAAAAAAAACCTCCGTAAAATCTCTCAGCAGCTGGAGCCGTGTTCAACTCTGGAGAAAAGAGCAGAAGAAGTAAGAAGAGTCTGTCCATTTCCAGCCACAGCAGAGACGCCGGGGACACAAATTTACACAGTTAGCACAGTGTGATGGGCACTTTTGTACCAATACAGAAAGAAAATTAACTGGGATCCTGCAGATGCTTTGGCTGAGGTCTCTGGAAAAGACCTAGTAAGGGACCATCTGACCCACATCTGGATCTAACTGTTCCAGGCATTTTCACTTTTTTAAGAATTCAAAAAATCATCGGTTTCAGAGAGAAAGAGAAAGGACATTGCGTGATGGCGCACACAAAATTTTCACTATCAAATTATTGTAAATATACCGCTTTGTTTCACTAAATCTTGTGCCAGATCAAGTTTATTAGAACACAAGATGTGCAAATCCTATCATGAGGCCTCTGCCTGAAAACTTTACTGCACGGAGTATTTTTCTTAAGGTGTGACAAGTAACAAAAAAAGTTATACAGAAAAAAGGATTACTTTTCCCTAACATAATGTTTCTGAAGCTGCAGTGAATTTCTTGATTTATTTCTTCAAAATCATAAAACATTACATTAAAAATACACAAAAAGCTGAATGTCACAAACCCCACGGTCTTCCTAGGAATTCAAAATCAGCTGGTAGCCTTCACTTCTCATACCTCCTTACTAAAAAAGCACTAGGGAATTGCTGACAGGGTTCAGCATTGTGCAGAATATTAAATATCTTTTTTGCAATACCCTGGTGACTCTTGAGTCTGTCTCTTACAGCACCATATGTACAGCTGTGTTGGAAAGAGGAAGCTATTAAATATATTAAAAAGTAGAAATATTACCAATAGACACTTCATCAAATAACTGGATCTCATTCATCCCCAAACAAAGCAAGAAATGTTAAGGTTACATCAACATGAGAAAATAACTCTGGATTTAATAACACCACAAGCCTGTTGAACATATTTGAAAGTAAAAACATTGCTTAATAAAACAGATTAGTGTTTCTGAAACAATGAATATAGCTTTCAACCATCAGAATGCTTTGGTAATAAAGACATTGGACTTGGTCTTGAAAGGCACTGGGTATCTCAGTTCCCATACCATAGTCACAGCTAGAAGGTCTCTGGGTCCAAATATATTACCCTTAGTTTACTGCCAACACAGGACTAGGAATATTTTGTATCAAAAAGGATTTAATAAAAGGAGAATAAGAAAGAGCGTTTTGTTTGAGATTGCATTTGCAAATATATTCTTGAAAGTCTGCCCTCCTCTCCTCCCACATACACGGACAAATACTGCACCCACATCTCCAACTAATGCTTAAAGGAGACAGCAACCACACACCCGCATTCCAGGAAGGCACACAAGTAGACAACCATGATAACTTTTCAAAAACATCTAAATGCTTAAGAATTTTGAATTATTTTTTTCAAAAATGACTTTCAAAAGGTTCATTTTCTAGGTTTTTAAGCACCCATCGACACCAATAGGAAAAGTGGATGTTCAGTGGCTCCCATCTCTTAAGAATTTAAATTGACATTAAGCGATTACATGCTGCCAAAAATCCCACTAACCACCTATCTGCACTTTTACACTTATAAAAGACTTTTACAAGTACGGCTGTTTGGCTCGAGAAGCCTAATAACACCCATCAACTTTTAATAAGATTTGCAATCTTCAATGCTCAAGTAACTTCTGGAAAAAAAAAAAATAAAGACAAGACTTAGGCTGTTTGTAAAAATTTCCCTGTAGGCCCCCATCTCCTGCAGGACAGCTCACAGGCAGAGCACAGCTTTCTCGGGGAGCTCTGGCAATTTCAGAGGTGGTCTAGGGAAGCATCGCTGCACATTTACATAGCGTGAGCTCCCCTCTTACATCTCAGAAAAAGAAATGGAAAAAAATAAAGAACACCTATGAAGCCCTGCTAAGTACATATATATATTCATATATATATTTTATATAGTCATATAAAAATAACAAAGAGATCCAAATGTTTATTTAACTATAGAATCATAGAATGGTTTGGGTGGGAAGGGACCTTAAAGCTCATCCAGTTCCAACCCCCCTGCCATCAGCAGGGACACCTTCCACTAGACCAGGTTGCTCAAAGCCTCATCCAGCCTTCATAAGGACTATGTTAATTAACCCATTTATAAATTTTTGCAATAATTTTGTAAGGCTCCAATACTACTTTTGCTAAAATTAGCCCAAAAGCATATGGTTCTCCAAAGGGAAAAGAGGGTTTGTTACTCGCAGTAATACATGAGTAATCTACATATTTTCCTCCAATTTCTGAATATATATTTCTACCTAGACTTACAAAGTTTTTACAGTTAGTAGCATTTCTGCTTGATTTAAGGGCACTTAATGACAAAACAAGGGGAAATGGGTTTAAACTGAAAGACGGAGGTTTAGATTAGATATTAGGAAGAAGTTCTTCACTGTGAGGGTGGTCAGACACTGGAACAGGTCAGGCTGGATGAGGCTTTGAGCAACCAGGTCTAGTGGAAGGTGTCCCTGCTGATGGCAGGGGGGGTGGAACTGGATGAGCTTTAAGGTCCCTTCCAATCCAAACCATTCTATGATTCTATGATTTATTCAACTTTTTTTTTCTGTAGAGCAGCTTGATGTTTAAAGTAAAGCAGTTGTCTATGACTTGCAAGATAATTACAACTGATGATTAAAGAATATTTAAGATGCATGTTTAAAGAGCACTGAAACTTCTTGAATTAATTGTAAATAGAAATTAAGACCCTAAGGCTACAGGCATTATGATGTATTGCATCAAGATAACTGGTATGTCCTTAAAAAGATAAGCAATTTAAAAGCATAATACTTCAGACCATGAACCCACAAGTGATTCTGCATAGACATGTTCCTTCCTATTACATGGTTAGTGAACACACTGTTTTGCTAAAAACGTAGTTTACAAAAAAATAAACTAAACAAACCAAAACCACCAGGGCAAAGGCAACTTTGACTTGTCTTTGGTGCTCCTTCAACCTCAGCCACTGCACATGAGCAGGACCAGGTTTTGAGATGGTTTCTGCAGAAACAGTTGTCTGATCAATTGGACCTGGCTGGTGTTGCTGGACTGATTTCCACCTCCAACTGCCTGCTCCAATTCTGACAGAGCTTCACACCTCCCCAGCACAGTCAGTGACAGACAAATGATGTCACCACTTTGATGCAAAGTCCAGCATCCATCATGGACAGAAGAAACACCAGACTTTAATTTTAACATCTCTGTGTCCTAAGAGTTGGGCACAGGAGGCTCTCTACTCTGCTGAAGAGACACCAGAGGAGGAAAGGCACCTGGGGCAGGAACTTTTTAACCACTGCAGAAAGGTTTGTCCGCGCTCATACGTCTCTGCCTCCACAGAGCTAGCGTGGAGGTCTCCATGCTGTTCTCGGACAACTTCTATGGGACAAGCATAGCTAAAACAAACACAAGTCATGTAGTCACAGGCATGCCTGCAGTATGCTCACACCTACAGTCTATTCCCACAGGAACAGAGGATAAATTATACTGGTACCAGACATCTTCGTGCAACCATACACTCACTAGAAATTATAAACAATTCTACTAATCCAGTTGAAAAACCCAGAGCGTTAGAAAAATTTACAGTTCAGCCTAATAAACTGCTGTGATGCTTATATTTTTTGCCTTTTTTTTTCCTCCCCATATTCTAGTGCCAGAATTTGCTGGCAAACAGCAATTTTATTTGACAAAGGCTTATGTAGGCAATGATGGAGTCTATGGCAACAGCAGAAATTTCTCTTCAGCCTTCGCTGTTGAGGCCTGCTGTACACAGCAGCCTGCAGGATTGTGGCCTAAGACTAATCAGGATCAGAAAAGCACGGTGCTGCTGTGGTAAGACTTCATTAAGTCACAGTTCATTGACCACTAAAACATAAAATATTTAAAGACCTTTGGTTGCAGTAATTGAAGGAAAACATTTTTAAAGGGATGGTTACCAGGCTTCAAGGGAGTCTGAGCCTCACACACGGTTCAAACTGAGGTAGGAGTTGAATGGGGATATGGCCCTGAGCAAAATGAAGAAAAACCTTTAGAAAAACAGACTATAGTGAGTTTGTGTTGACAAGAATTTGTCAAAAAATGTTAATGTTATTGACAGCCCTGCGTTGTTCAGGGTAACCACTGTGATTACAGTAAACTTCTCTGTGGAAGAGGTCAGGCTGCAATGACATAACCTGTATATGTTACGGGCTTTGAACACACCACAGAAGAGAGAAACATTCTAATTTCATTTTGAAGCATTTTGACAGTAAGGCTACTGTTCTCCCCCCCCACAAGTTCACGTGTGTGAGGAATACAAATGATAATGAAAAAAACATCCATCACTTACTCTGTTTTCCGTCTTTGCTTGTCTTCAAATATATCATTGAGACTTATCGCCACCTGTCCCAAGAACTTGTCCAGCCCCACCAGTGACCTGTGCATGACAATCAGGTACAGGATGTATTTTTCTGGATTCTCCTGCATGAGTAATCCAGGGAGCTCGAAGGAGGCCTCTTCTTTCCAAATGGGATCCAAGGTCTTCTCGGCCACCGAAGTGGAGTACTTCTCCTTGCCCAGCTGTATGATGGTGTAGGCATCGTTGCTGCCATTTTTACCTTTTGGCTTCAGACCTTTGGCTTGAAGGACTGTAACTTGCACGTGAGTCGGGAACCACTTCTGGGCTTGTTCTGCCAACATCATCTTTGAAGACTGCAGCAGCAGCAATAACAAACACCAAGTCTGTAAGTCCTCCGCTTACTGCGTAAGGGCACTTACGGCGGAGACACCTGTCAGGGGCTCAGCGCGGTCCTTCCTCCAGCGCTCCGGCACTCCCCGCTCCTCAGCTTCCCCCCTCCCCACGCAGCCCTACCTGCGACTCCATGGCCGGGG
>NW_010317901.1:0-1575 GCF_000700745.2 Antrostomus carolinensis
GCCCCCAGCCCCATGACAGCCCCCAGCCCCATGGGCTGCACCCCATATCTGCCAGGGCTCACTCTTGGGGTTTGAGGGTTCCCCCCATCCCCATGCAAACCAAGGGACCAGCTCTGCAAGTCCACCCATCAGCAGTGGGAGGGTGAAGGTCTCCACCCCACCATTCAGTATTGTGGACATGAGAACGTGGGCAGGAGCTGCTGGATGCCCACCCTCACCCCTTTTTGCCATAAAGGGGATTTTCAGTGCTGCTCTCAGCATTATCTGAGTCACAGCAGCAGGGCTGCCCTACGGGCACAAACCTCCAGGCTGAGCAGAAGAGCCCACGAGCGGCAAGCGCAGGAAGGGAGGTGTCTGCGGGCAAAAAACTGACTGAAATTTCCGTGTTTCGGTTAAAGTGCAGCTCTCAACACCTGGGGCCTCGGGGCTGCTCTTTCTCCCTGTCCCAGGCACATTCTTGGGGGCTCTCAGAGTCACAAACCAGCCCAGAAGTGTCTGATCTTATGACACAGAGAAGAGCAGGGTATTTTTTCCATGACATGGAGAAGCAGCCAAGCCTACAAGTGCTGTAAATAAAGGCACTTGCTGGCTCGGGGGCTGTGCGAGCTCCACGCCTGCTCCCCCCACACATCCTGGTTGTGCTTTGGTTGCGTGGTCTCGAGTGGCCAAGCTCTCACAGCTGCCCCTGCAAAGGGGACATGTTGGCATTGTGGGGCCTTTCTGACTTTCCTCCTGCCCCTGCCACCCGCCAGCAACCACAGCCCACTGACACCAGTACGCCCAGCACATCCCACTTCACAAACAACTCCCGAGGCTGAAGGCAGCACGAGCACGTAAAAAATAACAATAATCATATTTAGCAGCAGATAATTTGTAGACTTCAAGTCACAGAAGAGCTCTTCAGTGCAAAGTAATGCACTGAGATCTGCTGGGGACTCAGAAGTAGAAGTGTCACCTTTGGCACAAGGTGGGACCTGGCACAGAGAGGGATACAACTTTTGGGACAAGGGAGGATGCTGTGGGAGGATGGCAGAGGTCTGGCTGGGGGAACCCATCCCTGTCCTGTATGGGATTTCCAGCATTTCCAGCAGGCGTTGTCATCCCAGATGCCCCACTGCTTTTAGTTTGGGCTTCCCCGTGATGCAGGGGGAGAGCCCAGAGGGGTGGAGGAGGGTGCAGCAGGGCAGGTGGCTGCCAACTCCCGCGGTGCCTGGTTCTGGTTCCTGTGCCACAACACCGATGGGGTCACACACAGCCGGGGGCAGCTGCACTGACCCTCCCCGGGGCAGTGGGGTACCCATGCCAGGTGCTCCCAGCACATCTCCCCAGCAGTGCAAGCAGGGCTCCACGTGAACCCCAGCCCCACGCCCCCAACTCCATGCAAACCCTGACCGCACGCACTCTCAGTCCCACGTGAGTCCCGACCCCAGGCAAGTCCCAACTACACGTGAGTCCTGACCCCATGCGAGCCCAGAACCCACACGAACCCCAACTCCACGCAACTCCCGACCCCATGCGAACCCCAACTCCATATAGACCCCGACCGCACGCACTCTCGGTCCCACGCAAGTCCCG
>NW_010317902.1:0-259 GCF_000700745.2 Antrostomus carolinensis
CGCACGTGGTGGGGCACAGCCGGAGCGAGACCCCGGCGGAGGAGCTGGGCAGATGTGGGGGTCCAGGGCTGATCCATCCCCAACCTCGTGGCCTGTGCTCAGGACCGGGAAGGCCCCGGCGTGGGGTGCGGGTTCTCCATCGCGTGTGAGTCGCGCTGTGGGAATCCTGGCCAGGTTTATCCAGCCTTGAGTCAGCTTTGCAGACCTGTACCCCGGTGCCGGGAGTTACTCGTCACCAGCAGCCCTCTGTGTCGCAGAC
>NW_010317902.1:419-636 GCF_000700745.2 Antrostomus carolinensis
CGGAAGTGTTTGCTGGGACGGGTGTCACATCGGTTCCCGCGCCCTCAGGGGGCCGGGGACACTCAAGGAAGGGTTTTGTACCGTGATGCAAAGCTGAGGACGAGCGGTCAGCGGGTGGGTGTGCGTGGCCGTGGTTTCCCAGTGGGATGGGAGAAGGCTTGTGGAAATGATTCCCAGTGGCACGTCGGGAAAGGAGTTTGTCTTCCATCTCCCTGGT
>NW_010317902.1:818-1040 GCF_000700745.2 Antrostomus carolinensis
TGCTGCAGGTGAGGTGGGGACAAACGCCGTCCCGCTCTGCGCCGGGGCTGGATGGGCACCCGCTGTGGCTCCCTCTGATGAGGAGGATGGTGATGGCCCTTCCAGAGCAGCCGGGCGTTTGTCCAGACCTTTTCCTCCAGCGTTAGGTGCCTTTGCTGGGTGCAGTGACAAGCAGTGTGTGCCCCCCAGGACCCCCTGGTTCTTTCCAGCAGTGGCCAGAGG
>NW_010317903.1:0-211 GCF_000700745.2 Antrostomus carolinensis
CATAGGCTTCCCCAAGGGAATGGGGTGGAGGTGGTGAGGAAGAAGCTTCCAAAGGCCCCGTCTGCCTTCCCAGAGCTTTCATACATAAAATAATCCAAGGGCTTGTTTTCCTGTCATAAACCAGGCTGAGCGCAGGCTCCCGGGCACCAAAGGCAGATCAGAGAGGACCAGACCGGCCTCACCAGTCTCCCCTAAATCCATGGTCTCCCCA
>NW_010317903.1:254-1193 GCF_000700745.2 Antrostomus carolinensis
AGCCCCCAGCCTCAGCTTCCTCCAGATGTCCATGGTGAAGAGAGTGCTGCTGCTGTTGAATATGGAGGTCAGGGATGACATGAGCGCGGCCATCATCACTGCGATCATCAGACCCCGCAGCCCTGAGGAAGAGGAGGAGATGGTCAGGGAGCAGCTGAGCTAGGGACAATGGGATGGGATGGGGTAGGGTGGGATGGGGTGGAGTGGGTCAGCCCCAATGCTTTGCCCAAGCATAATATCTCCCCAAACACACATCAGGATCTCCCCCCTGGGGCAGGGACAAGGTTTGGGGACACCCAGCTGCACCCCAAGATGCTGAGACCCTGTCCTGCCCCAGGGTCACCTAGGAAAGGACTGCAAGGGCCATCTCATGCATGAGCCCACCTGGATCACCCATGAGGTCTTCTCCCAACACACAAGCAGCAATGGGCAGCCCCAGGGAGCAACAAAGCTTGGCAGAGATGGAGGAGCCTCCTCCCACACACCTACCGCTGGGCATCAGCTCGACCACCAGCTTGGGGTAGGCGATGTTGGAGCAGCCCACATCAGCCCCACACACACGGGCGCACTCCTTGGGGTCCACACAGGCCACATCATCTGGAGGACAGAGGCAGGTGACACACCAGGACCCCTCACAAGACAGGGATCCCCTCCCTCCCCAGCACCCCCTTCCATGGGGCTGGATATCGGCCCCTTGCTGTGATCACGGTGCCCAGACCTCGTCAGGAGAGTGGAGGGTGAAGAAGGGAGCACATCCCGCATGGAGATCCACCTCTACCTCACCCCATCAACCTCAACACAGGCAGGATCCAGCCCAGCAGCATCCCCCCACCTCTCACCCAGTCCTTCCCCACACTAAAGCCAGTGACAGCCACCCCAGAGGGGACTCCAGCGCTGGGATGGGTCCCACCAGGACCCAGGGCAATGGCTGGAGGGGGC
>NW_010317903.1:1229-2781 GCF_000700745.2 Antrostomus carolinensis
GGCAGAGCCCCACGGGCAGGTCCTGCCCGTCCCCACACACATGGGGCCAGGCAGGTTCATGCACCGTTGCAGCAATTACCTCCTCATGGGCAGCACCCAGCAGCTCCTGGGACACAGGTGGCATTTTGCCAGGTCCGTCAACACCCAATTACCACCATGTCTTAACGAGCGCTGAACCCTCTCTTTGTTGTTGTTGTCGTTGTTGTTCCGCTCATTAAATATTGAAATGGATGGAAATTAATGTCGGGCATAAATATAGATGGGCTGCTCGGTTCTCCAGTCTGCATCTTCCCACCAAGGAGCACGGGGAGGACCACGGGTGATCCCCACACACACCATCAAGAGCATCACCCTGGTTCTCCACAGTGACCCTCACCAAAGCGGGGTGCAGCCCCCCCGGCCCCACAGCAGCAGCAACTGGGGAAGACAAACACCAGCTGGTAACACCTCAGGGCTTTCAGTGAAGACTTTGGGGTGGGATGAGGTGCAACAGGAGCTGTGATGGGAGCGCAACACAGGGTGCAGGCAGCAGACCACAGGCAATGCTCAGCACATCCCAGGGCAGTGGTGGAGTCCCCATCCCTGGAGGGATTGAAGAGTCGTGTAGACACAGTGCTGAGGGACATGGGTTAGTCGGGGACTGGTCAGTGTTGGGTTCATGGTTGGACTCGATGATCTTAAAGGGCTTTTCCAATCCAGGCAATTCTGTGACTTTAAAAAAAAATGGCCCACCTCCCCCCAGGTTTAGAGTCAGTGCCAGGGCTCCAAGTGACTCTGTCCTCCAGCAGCTGTGAGTAAAGCTGCCGTCACCACTCTGTGCCTCAGTTTCCCTTTCTCTAAAACACCACGTTGTGCTTGACTCCATGCAAATAGCTGGTGGGTGGAAGATGTTCCAGAGGGCAAAGCAGCGTCTGGGTGTTACAGTCCAGCTGAAACCCCCACCCCAGAGTCAGCTCTGCCACCAAACCCCTTGGTGGGACCTGGGAGCATGTGGGAAGCAGGAGCCAAGCCTGGTGGGAGCCAACCAGAGCTCCAAGCTGTGAGCAGAACCCATCATACCCCCGCTGCCTCACTTTGTCATTAGACTTTCTACTAGAGATTGTAAATTAATTAGGAGCTTGTAATTAATGCTTCCATCTGCAGCTGGGAAGAGCCAGCCCTAATGCTGGTTACCAGTTCTGCCTAAGCCCAGGATGGCTGAGTAGGGACATTTACAATGGTGGGGACCAACCTGCTTGGCCATCATGACCTGTCCCTGCAAACAAGCAGGAGATGACAAAGGAGCTGCTGGTTCTTTCCCTGTGCTGGGGCTGCATGAAACTTGGGTGCTGAATTTGCTGCGTGGGGAGAAGACGCCCGGGTCACCCGTCCCAGGATGGCTGAGTAGGGACATTTACAATGGTGGGGACCAACCTGCTTGGCCATCATGACCTGTCCCTGCAAACAAGCAGGAGATGACAAAGGAGCTGCTGGTTCTTTCCCTGTGCTGGGGCTGCATGAAACTTGGGTGCTGAATTTGCTGCGTGGGGAGAAGACGCCCGGGTCACCCGTC
>NW_010317904.1:0-235 GCF_000700745.2 Antrostomus carolinensis
GCGTCCAGCACCGGAGCTCGGGTGAACCACCGAGGGTAGCCGAAACGGGGCGTCCACTGTCGCTCCTTGGCGTCGCGGTGGGGTCTTCCTAGGGACACACGCGTTTGAAGTGTGTTTAGCGCCTTCGCTACATGAAGGGTCTCCTCTTGTAACAGGAGTTTCCACAGAAACCAAAACCATCTTCAGTCAGCCCTGATGCAATAAACTGTCAGCGTGCAGATCCTTCCTGACTACT
>NW_010317904.1:366-697 GCF_000700745.2 Antrostomus carolinensis
GATAGACATACACACGCGGAGAAAGACTAGAGACCGATTTAGGAAGCAGATAAAATACCGGAATTTTAGCTTAAGGAACCCGAGCTGACGCTGCCGAAGGTGCTGCAGCGGCGTACGGGGCACCTTTCCAAATGAAGCGGTGATGCTATGTTGGACTTCCAGCTGTAAAGCAGACGGATCTTTCCCCCTCATTGACAAACTCCTCGGCCGACATTCACCCAGATTTGACCAGCTGTTTGTTTTACTGACAATTTTTAATCTGGTATTTAAAAATCCTGCAAATAATTGCAGCTGAAAGAATTAACTCTGTCTCTGTATTAATTCTGAAGCT
>NW_010317905.1:0-262 GCF_000700745.2 Antrostomus carolinensis
CGCTGAGGAAGTGTGAGTCAGCCGGCGGCCACAGACGCGCCCCTGGACCATGGCCGGGTGAGGGGGACGAGCTCCAGGGACCCACGGGTGGGTGCTCCCTGTAAGTCACATGTGCTGTCCCCAGGTGTGGAGCACGTCAGCATCCAGCTGGACCTGGAGGCCGAGTTCCACTTCACCCACCTCATCATGACCTTCAAGGTAGGTCTTGGCACATGGGTACCCTGGACGAGGTGGGATGGGACGGGATGAAGCCCACGGGGGC
>NW_010317905.1:331-597 GCF_000700745.2 Antrostomus carolinensis
TTTTGGGCCGCAGTGGGAGGTCCTCCCGCTACTTCGCCTACGACTGCGCTGCCACCTTCCCCCACGTCCCCCGTGGGCCCCTGCGCCGCATTGACGACGTCATCTGCGAGTCCCGTTACTCCGACATCGAGCCCTCCACCGAGGGGGAGGTGAGGCCCCAGTGCTGCAATGGGAGGGTCGGGAGACCCCCTGCTCTCCCCTCACTACCCTGCCTTCCCCCCCAGGTGATCTACCGGGTGCTGGACCCAGCCATCCCCATCCGGGAC
>NW_010317905.1:783-1005 GCF_000700745.2 Antrostomus carolinensis
CCTCCTGCACCCCCCACCGTGGAAGCAGCTAAAGGTGGGGCTGCATCTGGGCGAGTGGAGGGGGACAGCTGTGCCGGAGCCGTGCCGGAGCCAAGCCCAGCACGAAGCAGCAGCCACGGTGTGGGATGGTGTCAGTGACTGGTAGAGGAGTTGGGTTGGGTGCAGGATGCAGTGGGTTAATCAGCCAGGGCTAAATTTAGACTGGGAGCAGGAGTTGAGGAA
>NW_010317906.1:0-18042 GCF_000700745.2 Antrostomus carolinensis
ATTATTATTATTATTTGCCTTTATTGTAAAACATGGAAGGAAATATTTCCCTGAACTGATGGAAGTCTATTTGTTCCTCTGTCTTTTTCAGGAGATTAGTAGGTGGTTGCAGGTTTCTCTCTTAAAAAACTGCATTCCTTTTAAAAGAAGGTGTCAGTTTTGGCATCCAAAATTGCTGGTCCCTTGTGACTTTGGCTTGACCTTCTGTATGCTTTAGGGGTATTAAAACACAGCCGTATCTATGTTAAAATGTTTCTCTAGATACTACTTTCTAAAAATGATCACATCCCTCACCTTATTTATTTTTAAAGAAGAGATAAATTGCTTGTGCTTTTAGAAGATTAAAATATTAATGTATTTAAATATGACAGTGAAAGAGGCAGAAGAGAGGCGAGGCAGAAGGGGCTGCCCTTTCAGAGTGTGCACAAATGAGCAATCTTTCGCTGAATCCCTTGGATAAGCATGTGATATGCCTTGCCAACATTGGCTTTTGATAATTAGCAAAGGAAAACTCAAGCTGCTCAGTTTGAGGTTTTATTCCTCAAAACCTATCTTGTAACTTGAATTTTCCTAGGTCCACAAGCTTTTAAGAGGCACAAACAAATTTTCCAGTAGCATACTGGATCACCAATGTACTCAAGCCCTGTTTTCCAAAAGCATTAAGCCACTTAAACATAAAAAAGCTGCTATTTTATTAATGGGACTTTTGAACACTTTACCTCTGATCCCACTTGGAGAAAGCTGTGTTGGCCACTGGACAAACTCCATTCCCCTTGTGGTGCTTCTTTTTTAGCTGATCTAAATTTGCAAGGCAACGGGGATGTGTGGAAAATGTTTTTTAAGGATAAGAAACTTGACTCTTGGTCCTTGCTGACTTGGGTTTTTTGGTATTGCCCATCTCCAGCTTTCCTAACTCCGAGTTGTGGAAGATTACTATTCTATTTAAATGCTATTTCCTTTAGAGGAAAGAGTCTGGCTGGTTCCAGCAGGGGATGGATTTTTCTATTCTGCAAAGCTTTCCTCAAACAGAGCTCATGGTAGGGGAGAAGGCAAGAGTGTAGGAAGGACACAGTGGGTCACCACAGGAAAGAAAATCTGGAAAGTAAGAATAAAGGAAATAAAACATGTTTTCAATACAAGTGATATAGGTAACACTTGGGTATAGAGACTGCAAATTATGATGTGGTCCCTTCCATTAAATACAAATACATCCCTGATTTTTCTCCTCTGCATCCCAGCCAACAGGATCTTAATGAAGGGCAAACTATTGCAAACAAATCCCCTGACCCGCTCCTGCCTCAGCTCAAAGCAAGCCATGTTTTACATTGCCGCTGTCGTGGTGCGACGGTGCTTTTTGATCTGCTGCTGTTGTTACTTGGGGTCTGGGCATCTGTTAGACCTGCCACCTGTGGCCAAGGGCTGCTGGCTGAGCCAGGAAAGGTCGTTTGCTGAATCTGGAGTAAAACTGCATCAGGGACCCAAAGTAAACCCTGGGTTGTGATGTAGGATCTGCTTCCCTGGAGGGACAGAACTGACTGGCAGAGCTGGGCTTGGCTTAAATACTGTTGGGGTTTGTGTACCGAGTGTCTCGTCATGGGGTTTGTAGTTGGGAGAGAGGCTGGAGGGAAGGATGGTGTCACTTGAAGTTCCTCTCTGATCCCTTCCTGCTTTTGTTGGCAGCTAACGGTTAAAGGGGGAAAAAGGCAGTTCTGGCCCCGGGCATCTGGGCCCAGGCCTGGCTGCCATCTCTGCCAAGGGTCTTGTTGGCCCCAGCTGCCTTTGAAGATCTTGGCCTTTATAGGAACTGACAAAGAAGAATTAATTGATGACTCACCAGCACAATCATGTCAGAAATGCTAGTTTTATTTTGCTGTTCCTGCATGTTCTTCAACCTGTAACTATGTCATGTGGGTTTTAGCCTGAAGAGAGGTTACCCTGTCCGTGTACAGCAAAGGATGAAAATTAAGAGTGGGTGTTTTTGGAAGGAAAGTGTCTGCCATGCAATATAACACGGCAGGTGGATCTGGTTGCTTTGTGTAAAAGAAGGGAGTGGGGGATTGCCAAAGCCTTGTTGTGAGAAGCTGGTTTCAGTCCAAGTGGAGGAAAAAAAGGGTTTCTCTAAAGGTTTGGTGTTTGGTTTTCACTCTTGTTTTTTTCTCCTGAAGCAGCATAAGGCAGGACTGTGCTACCAACCTGTGTTTGTAGCCTCAAGTTCGGGGAGGCTGGCTGGCTGCACGTGTGTTCACAGGTTTGGGGTTTAAAGTGATAAGTTAGTTCTTGGACTGCAAAGGGAAAAAAATCCTCAAAATAGCAATGAAGCAATAATGCAATATGCCAGTTACGGGGGCGGGGAAGAATCTTAACAGAAGAAGAAAAATGCTGGTTTATAATTAAGCTAATGAGGAAAGGAATTAAGAAGATATAAAATGACTTGAGTTGTCATTGTAGTTATTAGTTACTGTGTTCACTAAGTGTGGTTTCCAGTGGAGATGGCTTTTTTTGTGTGATGAGAAGTTTCTTTCCTTTATTGAGGGATTTATTAGCAGAAGCCGTGTGTGTTCCAGCCTTCAACCAGGAACAGGTATCAAGGAAAGCTTGAACTCCTCCACATCTTCTCTCGAGCATCCAGCAGCGCAGAGTGAAAGCGGCGTCGCTCCTCAGTGCGTGCACGTCGCACGCTGGACAGGTCCCTCCTCATCTGTGCGTACTTTGTTCTGGGCAGTCTGTCTCTTGTGGTATCTATAAACTCCCTGGATTGTGTGTGTGGGGGGGGCTTTTGTTGTCTGGGGTTTTTTTAGTTTGACTTTTCATCTCCTTCTAGCCATAATTCCTTGTTGTTCCATAGTAAGGCTGGATATTAATTATATGGTATTCAGCCTCTCCCTACCCTTCTCCTCTCCCACTGGGACAAGAACAGCTGTTTGATCATTTTTCGTAAGAATCTTACCTTTGCAACTGCAACCTTCCAAAAAAAACTTCCAAAAACACAATAAAAAAAACCCCCAGAGAAACTCACCAAACCATAAAAAAAACCTAATGAGGCTTTGAAGAAATGTTGATGTTATTTAAATATATAACACACATGCTTTCTCTCTGTACCTGCTATCTAATTTCCCTTCTCTCAATAGCTCTGACTAATGCTGGGGTCTTTCTCTGTTTGAGCTCTTCTGTTTATGAATAGAGCAAGTCTTATCTGAATGCTTACAAGTACGAGGCACGCTCAGATGAACAATGTGCATAAATAGCAAATAGTTGAAGGACTGAGCCCTCGGAATAGCAATTGGGAGGAGATGACCCTGTTGAATATGTGATGAAGCAAACAGCTTTCCTGCTTGCCAGCTCTTTGCTTGCTGGCCCTGGTGAGGGTAAGAGTGTATTTTTGTTATGGGACTTGCCACGCAGAATTAAGTCCAGCCAGGCACTTGGAGGGGATCATCTTTTTCCAAAGAGGTCCTTTCAGTAGGGTAATCTTTTGAAATGATGCTGAGGGCACCTGCAATAGAATGATGATTTATTTTCCTTTATAATCAGTCTTGCTGGCTGAGTTATCCTGCTGCTGCCCTGCTTGCTTCTTTACAACAGGCTGATTTTTCAGGAGTAAACCTTGGTGCACTCACTTGCAAAAGGCTCTTCGGGTTCGCTCCGTCTTTGAAACGATTCTCTCTAATGCTCTTCCTCATCTTATTGCAGCCCTCCTGTGTGTGTTGGCTAAACCAGATGTTCACATTACACTTCTTCTGCATCCCTGAGCTACAAAGGAGAAAGCAAGAGTGCTTGTTAACCTATGTAATGCTCCTCTGAAAGTGGAGTGCTGCCTCCTCGTATTCACCAGGAGGAAAGAGGGCAAAGCTGCACCTACGTGGATACATGACACAGGTTTCTTTAAGTGCTCGTGAGTCCTTCAATGGAAAGATCCTGAGAGCACAATGTTGTTGCTTGTTTGATTACTGTGTGTGTTTAGGGCAGCATTTTAAGCGTAACTGGCATAAAGGATTTTGTAAACTCATTACTTGTTCTGCTTGTAACAATTCCTGGGTCTCCCTGGATCTACCTGGGGAAAATTACCCACTTCTAACATCTTGAAAGAAGGGCTGGAGAGAGCCTGCTGAGGCCAGGGCAATTCAAAATAAGTGGTGGTAATGTTGATAGTCTCATTTTCTGCTGGGTGTCTGGAACTTCTGTTAGCATAAAAGATTTGATATGCTGGTTTCAATGCAGAATAAGCATAAAAGTACCCTTAGCTGCGTTTCCAGGAGGCAGCTTACACACATACCTTATCTCTGGAACATTTCAGTGATGATAAGGCATCTGTAGCTCTTTCCGTGACACAGTTTAGTAAATTCAGTAGCAGCCCTTTGCCTTTACTGAGCTTGCCTGTCTGACTCGCAGAGAATCTGTGGAGCTGCTTTTTGACTTTGCTGCAGAAAGTGGTGTGTAATGAGCACTGTAGAACCTGGTCATTTGTATATTAAGCGCAAACTCTTTCAGTCTTGCTGGGCTCTGGCTGCTCAGGTTCAGTCTTCTTGGTCATCCCTGCACAAGCTGCCTGCTTCACATCAAGGACGTAGGCCAAAACATGTCACTTTTTTTGTTCTCCCCTTTCACATCCCGTGTACATTGTGTAGGTAAATTGTGCCCTCTCCCTGGGAGGAGAGAAATGTGCTCCTGGTGTGCACAGGGCCACGGGGCTGCCGAGGATGGTCAAGCCAGGTTTGGAACAGCAATGGCTCAGCTTGGACTTGGGCAAGTGAGGGCTGTTCTCATGCGTGTGGTGATCACACTGCAGTAAAAATACGTATTTCTATGTGTTATTTCTGGTACTGTCATCAACTGGTACAGCTCCATTATTAATGTTGACCTTTTCCCTGCCCAATGAGACATCCATCTGCAGTGCCCACTGGAAAGGTTCAGGAGAACAGTTTCCTGATATTTGTTGGCAAAATCAGTCCCTTCTCCCCTTGCCATAAACTGTCTCTTGTGATGTTTTCCAAATGGCAACCCTAAGTATGTAAAGATACATGTGTTTTCTGTGAACACAGCTGCTGCTCTTGACCCATCTGCCAGAAATTCTGCTCTTCAGACACAGCTTGCTTCCTCCCGATGTCTGTCTCGCTGTTCTGTCGGAAACAAACATTTTAACACAGCTTTGCTTAATGCAAAAGAACAACTAACTCTCCTTTTAAGGGCATGTTTCAGAGCATGAATGAATCCAAGGATGGGCTAAATCTACTGTCAAATGGGTGTTTTAGTTTGGACAGTTGTATAAAGTATTTGTCACTGTGGAAAATCTCTTCTTCCGCTGCGTAAAAATTCCTTAAGCAAGCGTGTCTGGGCAATGCCAAACCTCGTTAGTGTAGGGTGAAGCTTCTTAGACTCTGTACTCCATACTCAAAAGAAAACTGAGTCCATGCTTTGTCTTTCATTGAGTTGAGTATTGCTCTGGTGTGTGGGCTTTCTCAGCAGCACAACCAATATTGGTAAAGGAGAAAGAATAGCAGTTCATTTTACTCCTTAAAGGAAATAAGGGTGGGGGGGGACCCAAAGCAATAATAATAATAATAAAAAAACCCCAAACCCAAACAAATACAAAAAACCCTCAACCACAAAACACAAACTGAAGAGCAAGCTGCTTTTAAAACACCTGCCTCTTACCTCTGCTAAAAGGGGCATGAAAGTGAATTAATGAGGGCCTGGATCACGCAGTCAGGAGTCTTTCCACATCATGGTCTTCTTGCTGCCAAGGGCGTGCTCACGAGATGTCCTCTAATTCGGTTAGAAGTGCTCTTCCAGGAACCATATCATTATAGAGTTTGAAATTCTGGAAGCTGAGTGGATGCAGTAGTACAGGATAGCAGCACTGTCTTTCCTTCTTCGTGCTAAAAATGTCTCTGGAATGAGCTGTGTCCTGCTCTGGCCGCTGTTCCCACTGCCTGGGGACAGTGACCTCTGACCGGCTCCTCTTCCCTCCTGGTGCCCCAGCTCCCAATGAGAGGCAGTGGGAAAGGCTCTGCAGAGCTGCACGAAGCCCTTTTCTCTCCTGCTGCACCTCTCTCCTCTTCAGGATTTGCTTCACCTTCCTGATGAAACAATTGCATCTTCTTCACCGGGCCATCAGTAGGGACCTTGTGACCTTTTAATCCTAGAGATTAAACTTCTGACAGATGTGAGTCCTAAAGCTGAACAGACGAAGCTGCTTTGGTCCAGAGGCAGCGTTGCCTGTGCCTGGATCTTAATGAAGATGTGATGGTTGGGTTTCTGCCTTATGGGGCTGCACTTTGATGGGAAATAGGGACAGACACAGGAGGAAAATTAACTGCAGCCTTTGGGCTCTCAGTTAGCACCTCTTTGTCTGTGCTGTTGGTTTTTTTTGTGTGTGTTTTGGATTTTTTTTTCCATGAGCTATGGTCTGGACAGTCTGTTTAGCTATCTCTGCCATTTGGCAAGTGTGTGCTCTTTTAAAGAGGAGCATGTTTGAAACTGGAGTAAAAGCTTCCTGAAATCTTCCCATACAGCAGTTCTTCCCACAAAGGAACAGTGTTTCAGGATGGATGGTGACTCCGGGGGAGCAGCCCTCATTCCCTTGAAAGAGAACTTCCTCAGTGTGTGCTTTCTGTGGTATGATGATGTATATGATGCTGCCGTGTCCAGAAGATATCTGGGCCTTTTTATTATAATCATGTTTATGCATTCAGACCAATTTTGATGGTTATGAAGGTTAAAAAAAAAAATCCCAGAGATCATAATAAGCTAATTTGGTAACTGTTTGTGGCTTTTGTTGTTCCTCTTTGTTGTGAGGACAGAACTGGTTCATGCTGATGAGTGCTGCATGAAAATTATATTATTAGTAATTACTGTTAATTTCTTGTCTGGAAGCTTCAGGTTTGTGGGAGCACTTAAATCCATTTGCTTCTGTATTCCCCCTGGCTTTGCTGTAATGTCTCTCGGCGCTGTGTACCTCAAGACACTTCAGCAGTTCCCTTTTCTCCATGGCAACTTCTCAGAGTGGTTCCTGTATCGCAGAGAGGCAGTTCTCTCTCTTGCTGCCTTAACGTGGTTTTTCTGCCCGGTCAATGTGCATCATTGTACTGTACAGACTTCCCTGAAGTGCAGGGAGCAGCGCCAGCCCTGGGTCATTAAGGATGTTGGTGCAGGATGATGCCTTGGGGATGAGGGGGAAGGCAGAGGACCAGCGTGTGCTTCATATTTTCCCATCCCCCCAAAGATAAATTGTAATTTTCTTTTTATTTTAAACGTGGTGTGGTAATGCAGTGGTTTTTGTCAGCTGGCAAAGCTAAGGATTAGTCACAGAGGCTTGTTTTGTTTTCTTCTAGAGAAGCTGGCAGAAAGGTAAAAAGAAAAAAGCATACCATTAAACAGAAATCCCTGGAAAAAACCAACCCTAAACTCCCAACTTCTCAACAAGAATTACAGCATTGCTGTATTTGCTCTGCACAAGGAGCATCACCTGGCTACAGTGCCTCAAATCTCTATTTTTGAGTTAAATTAGGGACACTTCTGATTTTTGAATCGTGCATGGAAACGTGCAGTGGAGGTGGTCTTACCTGGCATAGCTAAGGAAATGGAAATAAATGGAAATACTGTTGATTTGTTCAGTTATTTTTTTTCCCCTTGTACCAAATACTGAGGTTTTTTATCAAAGATCATCATAAGAATAGGAACATTTTTATTATTCCCTCAGACTGAGATTAATAGAGGTGGACTTTTTAAAACCTATCTCTTCATGTTGATTTGGTTTCCGGCATCCTAATTACTGATTCTGTATCTCCTTTCCTTTCATCTTCCTGAGTATGATTGAAAGTACCCTCAGTCCAGAAAAGCCAAAGGAAGGGAATCTTTGCCACAGGTGAGATGAGCAGCGTTTGTAGAGGAGGAGGCTGGCCGATGCCCGGTGCCTGGCACAGGACCCGCAGCCTCAGCGCTCGCTCGCTGCCCCGTGCGGCGTTGTCCCCGCTCGGGAATGCAGCTTGGAGGTGGGCGGCCGCAGGGTCGTGTTTTCAGCCAGCTCTGGCAAAGGGTGGTGGTTTGAAATGTGCCTGGGAATAAATAGTAAGTACGCACTGGGATGTACTTGGTGAGGCAGTTCCTGCAGATGTTCCAAGCTTTTGTGAAATGAGCAACCAGAAAAAGCAGTGGGGTTTGGGGTTTTTTTTGTTTGGTTGGTTTTTTTTATCTGTACTAAGTTTATCTAAATTTTGAACCTGTTTGTTTTTATTTAATGTGGAATTCTAATAACCAGATATTCTTAATAAATGTTGAATTCCTTACTGGGTTGGAGATGATGAAGGAGTAGGGGCTCTGGGATATGCCTGTGGCTCTTTAGTCCAGGTAATAAGGTGGCAGCGACTTTGATTCCACGTGTCAGCATCTTGTAATGACTTTATGCTCGGGAAGGTAAGTAAAGCTAAAGAGCAAACAGCTTGTTCCCTAAGCAGTGTGCTCACTGTCCAGGTTGAGTTTATATTTGTAGCTTTGTTTTGAATTTTGTTTTTATTGGCTAAAGAAATGCTTACGCTCTTGTGCTCTGTGAACTCAGCTGCTGTGCCCTTCAGTGCCTCTGTGCTGGGAGAGGGAGGAATGCCTGTTATTTTGTGCCTGCCTGTTTCCAGAGGCTCAAACTGTCAGATGTGTAGAACCTTTAAATGCCAAAATATCAGCGGTGTGACGCTAAACTTTCATTTTTCTCCAGATAAATAGTGGGAGATTTGCTCTGATTTGTAAAATAATGATTTCTTGCTGATTACTTCCTGTAAACACTGACAGGTTTTTCTATGAATTGATTCTTCCCCCCCCCCCCCTCTTGCTTTTGCAAGAGATATTTAACAGCACATGGAAAATGTGACTGACCCTTAAAGGTCAGATTCTAGTCTACCAATCTGCTCTTATTATCCCGCTTGTCAGAGGACACCACATATTTGCTCTATCTCCTGTCCAGATTTGCTTTTTCGTGTATATCTAATTTTTTTCCACATGTGAATTTTAAATAGGATTTCTATAAAATATGGTGGCAGTAAAGCTGTTCTCAGAACGTAATTGACTGTATTTTATAGCTTCTGCTGATCTTTTTTTAGTTTCTTGCTAATGATGATATTGATTGGAACATGACATTTTTATGCAGCTGAAAGGAAAGGTTATGCTATTACACAGATTTTATTTTTTTTAAAGTACTGTCTTACAATAATAAACATATACAGGCAGCAGTTACCAGAACTCATTATTAAGTAGCTGTAAAACCTCTAACAAGATAAACCATTTAATGTATTGACTTGTTAGTGTCTTTAGCTCTGCTTTTGATGAAGTGGTAGGTAAGAGTATATATTTAGAAACTAATTCCAGAAAAAAACACATCCATCAGACTAAAGTATTTTTCAAGACTCAAAAAGCAATCATGATTTTTTTTATTGTATTTTTTTTTCCTAAGCAAAAAAAAGTCATGTGCTATCTCTGAAAGATGCTAGTGGTAAAGCTTTGGCTTACCAAAGAGAAAAACAGGGGCAATCAGCTCCTGAACATCCCAACCATAATAGGAGAGCAAGATGCAGACATCGCATTCTTGCTCATGTAGCTCTCAGTTTGACGACTGGCGCGATTCGTGGGCTCGTATGAGCTGAGCAGAGGGAACAGCAAAGATTCAGCGGCGTGAGCTGCTCCCTGGATGATGATTTGAGCCCGTGTGTGCCTTGACCAAGCGATGCTAATTCGAGGTGTGCTGTTTGAGCAGAACAGCTCAAGTCCTGCAGGCAGCTTCGTGTTGTGCCATGGTAAGGAAGTTTTGCTTTTTATTGCGTGAAGATGGTGTTTGTCGTGGTAATTTGTGTACGGTCCCGGGGATAGTCACACTACAATTTGTTGTTCTTTGAGCTAATGAGGCTGAACCAAACATCTCTGACCTTTTCAAAAGTGTCTGTGTCCAGATTTGCTTCCAAACCTCTTGGAATTTGGCTTGGCTTTTATTTCTGGCTTCTGTGGAAAGGTACTGTAGTGTGTAGTCAATTGAGCTTAGCACTGGGCAAGCTGTGGATGTTATTCCTCTATCTGGAAAGGGTTTGGAAATGCATCAGGCATCTCACCGAATGATTCAGTTGGTAACAAACAACCTCCTTCGGTGCACGTTTGCATCTCTCCCGACAGAGCTGGCTTGCTTCTACCAAGCACTGGAATATGACTGGTTTTCTAGAACAAGAGCAGAGCATCGAAAATTATTTATTGCTTAGCATTCCTGGCTTTTTTTGTCACACAAAAACACTTTTCTGGAGTAGGCAAGTGTGTAATGAAATGTATTTAAGCTCTGTTTTTTGCTGGGAGTGGCTTGTTAGCTTACAGGTGAAAATCTGTGCAGTTGGTAGTAATGTGGTTTTTTTGTTGAATGTGTTTTCTCTGCAGGGAGGTTTTGTTGACCAAAAAAAAAAAAAAAAAATCTATTGCTTCTCTTGCACATTCCAGTATTTATTTGCTTAATTGATCCTGCTAATGAGGAAAATGTACGTTCTGGAAGGCTCTACCCAATCTAAGAAAAAGAAAGTTCCTTTGTGGTTAGTGACACAAACAAGAACATCCCCAAGTGACAGGGAAGAAAGTTGCTTTTAATGCCCAACAAGTTTGTCCTCTGAAATATCCCTGCAGGGCAGCATGGTTATTGCCATCAGGCAGCCTGAGGCTCTGAAGAAATTTTGTTGGCATCAGTTTGGTGTTGCGTGTTACCTCTGGATGCCCGAGCTGCTGGAGAACTGGGGAGGATCATACACATGGATATTTTTCCCACTAGAATTACTTACTCCACCATACGTGTTCTATCTTGTCAGCTTTTTGAGGCTTTTTTTCCTCTTTCCCACTGTGGTTTCTATGGAAATGTCATGGGTTTGGGTGGTGTGTAGTAACCCTCATGACTGCAGCACAGTCACTCTGTATTGCTTAGCTTGTGCTAATTATGTGCCTGAATCGTGCTTCAGGAAAGGGGCAGAGGATATTTGACATTAACTAAGGGTGCCAGTTACAGAAATGGCAATCCAAAAGAAATGTCTTCTCCATCTCCTGGAGTTGAGAAGATTAAGCCAAGAAAGCATCAGAAGTTGACATTGACCTTATGGTCGCCAGTCCCCGGGTGTGTGATGTGTGCTAGGAGTGGTCCAAGGGATGGGACTGTTGGTTTGGGGAGTGGAGGAGGAGAACAGCTTCAGCGGCTGATCCCAGAAAGGACATTTCTGTCAAGAAAAAGGTTTGTCTCTGCTGCCTTTTTCAGAAGAATTGGTATATGCTAAAACATCTCGGGGAACTGGGAGTGTTCCTAGCTCTGTGCACAAATTTAAAATAAAAACTGCTGACACTTACTTCAACTCTCCTTATTTTGAGTCAAAGCACTCTCTCTTCCAGTATTTCTCAACACTGAGAACACCAGGCTGGACAACCAGAGATATTTTAGCTTTGCATACAGGATTAGTGGTGTCTGATGGGGGAAAAATGAGGCACCTTGTGTTTCAGCAAACCAGCAATTTGCCATTCACAAAAAAAAAAAGGATGTGGTATTGTCTAGCTGATGGTTCTGGGTTGAAGAAGGCTTTTAATCTGGAAATACTGTCACTCACCTTCACAGCTGAAGAGCTTTAAGTGGGCTGTGCTTGCCGTGACCACAACTTTGTGTGTGCTCACCTGCCATACCGGCTTATGGAGCTTCTTCCAAAGAGCTGTTTAGTACAGGTGGCAGATACTGTGGCTTCAGGTATAAGGACTGAACTCTAAAGCTATAAATATGTTTAGTTAACTAATCCCCTCCCACTCTGAGTAGGACTTTAAGTGATAACTTAAGCATTGGTCCTAGGGCACCTCAAACCATAAATGAGGGGCCAAGGTGGGATTTCAGGGACAGCTACCCTTGGTGTAAATACCATGCTTTGCAGTTCACTCTGTTCTTTTGAGTGGGACCTTTAGTACCTCCTCATGCTCGTTAGCTTCTTCCTGGGTGCTCCTGTTGCCCCTGGTCTTGGTCTGGCAGCGTTTCTGAAGAGGTGCTGGGCCACTCAGGATGGAAGATGCTAGAGGAGCACAGAAAATCATCCACTTTGTCATTGTAATCTCCCCTTGTGCTGCACCCAACACATGTTGACTTGGGTGAAGAGAGTGGAGGAGCCTCTCCCAGAAAGGTTTCTGTAGCCATTCACAAGAATGCTCTTTGAGAACATCACTGGAGGTGGTGGATAAAACTAAAGATATTAGTGCGTGCTTTTACCATGTCATCTTAGCAAACCATTTTCTCCAGTAAATGTGACAAACTAACTCTGGGATTCCAGAGAGGGTGAAGGAATTTGTCCCTAAATCCCAGAGGATCTCAGTACTGGGAAGAGTTTGGGAGGCTGATGCTGTTGTTTTGAAAATCTTGGAGGTGATTGCCATGGAGAGGAATATGAGAAAATTGCTTCCTTCTCCTTCAGATATGGTCACTTTATAACTGTTTGGCTAATCTGATTATCTCATCTTGCCTGGGATGACAGATGGGATAGATAGCTGAGCTCTGTTTATTTGGCTCCTTTTGTGCTAAAGGAGCACATGACCTTATTTTGAAAGTGTAAAAACTTTTTGCTTTAACTTTAACGCTGTCAAGAGGAAAATGTAACTTTCTCAAGACTTTCCCCAGTGCCAGGCTTTGAATATTCAGTCGTTATTCTCTAACACAATGTAGTTACAATCCTGTTGGTCAGCATGAAACCGGAAAATATTTTCAGCTCAAAATAAACTCCACAAGGAGAATAGTTTCCATGTTATCCCCTATTCAGAGGAAGGCTACTGGACTTTAGCCCTAAATAAAGATTCCAGTCAACTTTGGTGCTTCGAGAAGCAGTAGTGGTCATCCTAAATTTGACTGCTAGCTTAACAAGTCTGCTTTTCTGCACTGCTCTTTGCATTGACTAAGTCAACGGAGCAAGTTTCACATCACATCAGCTTCCCAGTGTTGCTGGTGCTTTCAGTTCAGGAGAGTGGTTTTGATTGTGTAAAATGGAAAAATTTCCAAAATGTATCTATTGAGCCATCAGTCAGTTGGCAAGTTATTTTCAAAGCTTACCTCGGCCTTTTTTTCCTCTTTAGCCCTGCTGGCAAACAGTGCATTAACCTGTGCTTGAGAGGGCAATGATCTGCTGGGTTTTGCTACAGGGAGACCTATTTATTTTGTAAGTGGGAGATGCTTCTGATGTATTTAGCAGTAAATCATCCTTGAAGCCAGTCCTCTGGACAGTGCTTGTGCTGTTCTTTCTCCTGATGGGGCTATTGGGATCTTGTTGCTGAATTTGCAGAAGATAATGGCCAATCCCCTTAGATTTTTCTATTCTAATTTCAGTGATCAGCAGGGATTGACTGCATTGCTCATTTCTGATGCATTTTTAGAAGTAGCAATTCCAGTTAGTTTGAAACTTGGAAGTTTTCTTTTCCATTAGCCAATTATGGCTAATATGCTCTGTTATTATTATCACTCAGGGTATTTTTTAAAATTAAGGGTGAAAAGTGACTGCATAACAATAAAATTCATCAGCGAGGCTCCCCAAGCCTCTTGTGAGTCACTCTCGCTAATTTTAGTGACAAAAAAAGTTGCTGTGGTTTGGTGTAATTTTTTTTTCCACCCAACTGTTGACTCCAGCAATCTCCACAATTACTCATTGCGGGAGCAGGAGCTGGTTTGTGTTCTGGCTCATGCTTTGGGAAGAGCCACTGTCACCAGTGCCCACCTCTAGCCTAGAGCTAAATGGTTAAGCTTTTGGATGTTTTTGGTCTTTATCAATTTTATTGAAAATGTTGATTAGTGCTGTCCTGAGGAAGGAGGGGTAGCTGGTTCTTGGTAAAAGCTTGTATTTTAGTGGGAGAACAGAGAGAATAAAGTCCTGGATTTACATGATTGTTGATGTCTTTTTTTGTGCGTGTGTGTGTGTGGTTTCTCTCCTCTGGTCTTTTGTCTGTATAATTGCACTAAAAGGTTCTGATGAATGAGTGGAAGACATCAGCAGGGCAGACAGGCAGGTATGCAGCACTCATCTTCAGGGGAAAAGCAACTAGGAGAGTGGTTAAGGACCTCTTTCTTTGTTAACCTCACACCTTCCCAAGAAGAACAATTTCAAATTACCTTTTTCTGCTCCTCCTTTTTTTTTTTTTTTTTCTCCTTTTTTTTTTTCTTCTTCTTCAAGGAATTGCCTCCAGTAGAGGTCAGAGACATTGGCCAGCCTCTCTGACGTGAGCTGCCACTCCAGTGGAGCTGACAGCCTGGGTGAGCCGATGGTCTGCCCTCAGCTCCACAGTTCTTCTGTTCCCAAATAATGATGTTCCGATTCCCTTCCCTTCTAGCTGCCTTGCTGTTCCTCAGAGAGCATTTCTACCCCTGGTAGGAAGCAGAGCTTTATATCACATGTTATGCTGAGACATAACCCTGCCTCGAGCAGGCTGGGCTTTGGAGAGGCTTCTTGTTTGGGCAGGTGTGATATAACTAATGGTTTGCCAGAGTTGTGGGCACCCTTGGAAGCACACGGTGCACAGCTCTGGGACACCACAAGATGAGATGGGCTGTGGAGCTGATGCACAATGGCAATTTGTCTTTTTTTCCTTTCCTCTAATCTCTCTCCAGGATTTCTTCATCCCATCACAACTTGGTGACCTGCTTGCAGCTAGGAGTGTTACAAATGTGCCTGTTGGGGACAGTTGACTTTGAGAATTTGGAAACTTCATAGTACTGTGCTGAAGAGAGGTGGAGAGGGATAAATATATTAGGAAATCACACAGATGAAGCCATAAGGCATCAGTCTGGAGTGAGCTTGGCTTGTGTCTTAATTGCATGACATAAAACTAAACACATATATTGTGCACCTGAGCAACTGAGACAATCTTTTAGAGGTGGTGTATGTAATTAAAAAAAAATAAATGTTAGCAGGTTGTCACTAAAAGTATGGATTGTTAGTGCTGCCATTAATTATGCTTTGCTTTTCTTTCTTGTAATTATCAAGACTGGTATTTTTAGGGTAGCTTTGCAGCTTGTCTATTTTCTGCCAAGTTGCCTAAAAATGTTGATCTCACGTGACATGATAAATATTCTCTTGGAAACCGATGCTGTATATATCCTGAACTTCCCCTTCTGCTGATGTCTGGATTTGTTCCTTAAAATTGCAACAGCAGGAGCTGGGGGAAAGGTGTCCCTTTTTATGAAAGCCTGTCCATATGGCTGCTGTGGTCTTTAAGAGTAGCTTGAATGGTCTTTGTGGATAAAGCTGATAGACTGGAATGTTTTTGTTTGCTTTAGCTTTTGGGTGGTATTAGCCTTCGTTGTAACCTCTTTCAGTTTCTGTTGTCTTTTTATATGGACTTGTTAGAGCTCTGATCCTGCAATGAAATCCTGCAGATAAGAGTCCCTCTGCTTTGAGGTCTGAGATGGCAGGAATGAGGCCAGACTTGGAACACGAGGCTGCTGCCACGCGTATTGCTCTCGTGTGGCACCAGTGTCTCTGTTCAGTACTGCTCCATCCTTCCTGCTGGAGTCATAGGGCTTCTCTGGTTTTATCTGTTTACTTATTTTAGGGTTGCCCTGACAGGGGCTTTTCTCTTGTCTGTGTTCATGAGACACCTCGGTATATGTTTCTTTAGAGGGGTTGAGGACTGTGGGTTGCAGGTTGTGTCCCAGGACGTGTCCCTGTTGTACTGCTGGAGCTCTGACCTGCAGCAGCCATCTCACGGTCAGCCAGCCCCGCTCTGAGGTCTGTGAAGCCTTAGCATGTATCCTTGCTACTTAAAACCACCACCCAGAAGAAGGTGTCTCCTTGTGCATTACATATGTGAAGACCATACTTAATCTGAAAACTCAAAGTTGTAGTAAGAACTGAACCTCTTGGTAAAAGTGGAAATTTCTGTATGTCCTTTTTTCAATGACACCCTTCAATTCCACGTGGGCTATGAGGTGTTACTAGGTAGTACTTGGGTGGAAAAAGTGTTGGAAAAATACATCATTTGTGTGCTCTTCCAGCTGAGATACAAGCTCATGGATGAGCCTTTGCCTTGTGTGTTTGGGCAGCGTCATGTAGGTAGACCCAGAGGTTTCCTACCTGGGCTCTTGCAGCAGTTGACTGGATGTGCTATTGCAGCTGGGAACTCTATGTCAAAATACCACCCAGAACTCGTGAAAAAACTAATGCACTGTATGTGTTACTGGTTTCTGGACTTTGCTGTCATTCAGGACTTTAGCTTACTGATAGAAGCAAAATAAAAGCAAATCTGTGGAAAAGCAGAAATTGAACTTTTAGGCTGATGAAGCTGTATTGTGGCTGACAAATGGGTGGCTAATCTGCTGGAGAAGGAGGAGGGTTGACTTTTAATGAGAAGTTATTAGATGTAGAATAGCTGTTAAATGGCTATATTAATAAAATGGACAATCCTCTCTAGCTTGTCTCCTTAAAGTATTCTATTAATTGAGAACCCCCTTTAATCCATTCTTTTAAAAATTAATTAACATTTTGAAAAACACTTCTTTGACTGTAGCGACCTGATTCAGATTAAATTTGTGCTCTGTCATGACTGCTTCCTTTATGTACTTTAGCTGCAATTTGGGGGCTCTGATAATACCAACTTCACATATAAGAGCTTTAGATCTCTAAGAACAAGTCTAATGACTGACTTTTTTGTCGTAGTGTTTTGAATTGGCAGCAAATAGAACTGAGATGAAGAAACAAAGTCTTGTGCCTGGAGTTGAGGAATTGGGTATTATTTTCAGTTCAGCTACTGATTTCTGGTTTGATTGTGAGCCAGCATTTGCACTGAATTTTGGACTAAACTATCCAGACTTAACTGTCCCTCAGGCACTTGCATTACCTGTAAAATGCAGGTAACTCATCACCCAGAAAAATTATCCTTTTCTTCATGCCACGCTCTGACCAAGGTTGAAATGTTCAGCTCTCTGGCTCCTCTACATGCAAGACACTGTTAAGCTTTCTGGATATGCCAAAACCTTCAGCTTTTGATGATTTTTCACTTTCCACCTGCCAGTTCCAGAGGCTTTTATATACTGCCACACTTGCTGCAGATGAGGAAGGTGAGCAGCATCTTCTCTCGTGGTCAGGCAGGTCTGGCGCTCCCTGTTCAGGGCCAGCGTACACGTGTGCTCTTGATGATGCCGTCTAAGAAAGTCCAGATACTGAATCAGGTCACTGTTTACAAAGCAGATTTATGTCAGATATAAATACAGCTGGAATGCCCTTTAACAAAGGGCATGTGTGGCTCTTGCAAAGGCTGTGTGGTGGGTGATCCTGCTGCCACATGAAGCTGCAACAGTGAGGATGGAGACGTTCTAAAGGTGTAAAATAATGGGCCAGACTGGAGCGAGAACTGTAAAGCCAGGATGGAGAACCTGCACCACTTGGTGAAGACCTTCAGAGCTGTCCCTGAAATCTGAACTGATAGAGCTTCACACTTTGTGCTTTGGCTTCCTCAGGTGTTGTCAGGCCTGGAACAAGGTTTCCATCCTATAGCACATCTAATGAAAAGGAAGATTTTGTGCCATAATCCTTTGTGGACTTGATTTTGTAACACTCTTATAAAGGATACATCAAAAAAAGACACTCCAGATACAATTTGGATATTTGGTGAGGAACAGAGGAGAAAAGTTCATTTGAACAGGCCTTGGAGGTCAGGAAACAATTTTGTTTATTTTGTTTTGCTCCTCATTAAATGGTTTTCTTTTGCCCAGTGTGCACAGAATGACCCCTTGTTGTAGGACACTCTGACTTGCAGAGTTTAATTTTTAGTTGGACAGAACAGTTGAAACCCAATTTACTTAGAGGACTAAAACCACACGGAATTCCACACAAGTCCTCAAGGAACATGAGAAATCCCCCCTTGGGAAAGCTCTCTGCTTGCCTTGTTTGGGCTGAAACCACAATATGTGCTCTAGGGTTGGTAAATGCTTTTGTTATGTCCAGAAATTCTCTGTAGGAAAGAGAATAGTTTCCTGGAGAGGAGTCTGAGTGAAGCCAGATCTTGGCTTTTTGAAACCAGTCGCAGTGGGGGGAG
>NW_010317906.1:18079-21768 GCF_000700745.2 Antrostomus carolinensis
AGGAATTGCTTCAGAGTTTTATCTTGTGGATTTGACAGCTGCAAAATTAGTTTGTTTTGTGATTCCCAAGATATTAATACCACTATTGGCTTGAGAGCACAACTTAATTACATCTGATAATGTTATTCACAGCAAGGATTATTTGCACAGGGTTTTGAGGATACTGCTTTAAGTGAGAGTTTGAGCATCTTTTGATCTTGACCAGCCTTTTTCCTTGTAATTTGTAGAAAAGTCAGGAGATCTGTAGAAGCCCTTGTAGAAGAGGGAAGGGTGAGTGTGTGGTTGTGGCTGTGCTTATCGGGAGTGTCATGAAGCCGTGCATGGTGACAGGCTGCCTGGGTGGCCCTGCTAGTCTTCATTCAAATTACTACATCAAGCAAACCTGGATCTACCCAGACTTAAACAAAACAGAAAAGTTCTTGAAGCTTTCAGGTGCTTTCCTGCAAGAAAAGGGCAGATCTGGGTGTTAGGAGAGATGGGGTGGGATGTTTGCAGAGAACCTCCGTGTCCTTGGAGAGGTTTATTAACTGTGATCATTTCCAGGAATTATTTTATTTTCTGCAGAAATTACTAATAGCTCCAAAGGCAGCTGATAAGAACAACAAAAAATTCTTTTGCATTTTATTCTTGCAGAATTGGGCTAGTTATTAGAGAAACTTAGTTTACTTGAGCTATCTCACTCCCTCTTATATTTAAAAAAAAATATTTTGTGGCAGAAGCTGGGCCCCGAAACTCTGGAATCTGCTCCATCACTAATTCTCTCTTGGAAATTGGACCAGATCACTGTACTTCAATTTCCCCAGAAATGCAGGATAATGATAGTTGAGGCCAGGGCAGAGCTTTGATGCATCGATCAAGTGCTGTGAGATGGCTGCAAGGAGCAGAGCTGGGCACCAGCCAGGCACCACGGCTCTGGTAGGTCTGGAGCAGCCACTCTGCTCTGCATGTGCTTACTCAGGTTGGGTGACTCAGTCAAATAGTGTTGTTTCCTCTTTTCTTGCCAGCACCTGCATTTGTCTCCTCAGGCAGTGCTCGCTGTCCTTGGCTTGCAGCAAATTCATCATTTATTCTTATTTTTTTGGGAGCCTGTCCTGATGGGACTTGTGGGTTTCCGACTGAGGGTGCCCATGCTGGCTGGAGTTGCTCGTGTTCCTTTCACGGTGTCATTTTCTTTCCCTCTTAAATCACATTTTATTTCACAACAAGTCTTCAAAATGATGGAAATGGTAATTGAATTGCATGTCAAGAAAACCAAACAAATGCAAGACTATACAGCTGGCCCTGAGTTTAATCTAGAGAAGGGTTTATAAGTATTATGTAGAAACACGCCGTACTTTGTGTTCAGAAAAGCTTGTACAGAAGTTAAATATACAAAGGTGCAGCTGGTTTTCCTCCTGGGAGTGACAATGTCACTCTCTGCAGGGTAATCAGCCTCCTCTAGTCCAATTCTGTTTCAGCACCTGGGTGTTTTATGATGATTGACTTTACTGCAGGTGTCCTCTGCCTCCAGGTTCCTGAAGGTTTCTCTGTGTTGTGGGAAATCAGAAGATGGATGGCTGTGGTGGTAGAGAAGTATCGAGGCTGTTGAGAAGGTGGTTGGTACATTTAGAGGAGGAATTGAAGAGGTGATTAAAAAAGAAAAAAAAAATAGCAAGAAGGTGAAACCAAATGTGTGTGTGGTTTTTGTTTGTTGTTTTGGTTTTTTGAAATAGCACTGTAGATGCTTTGTAGGTATCTGCTGTGGTTGCTTTTTAAATTTCATTTCTAGGGTTTGCTTGCATGGGAAGGTATAGGTATAATTTGACTTTTATTTTCCTTTTCAATACCATATGGCAGGGCATCCTATGTTTTGTGTCTTTTGTCTTCTCCAGCCTGTATCTAACTGCAAAATACACGTTCAACTTGCCTCCTGCATTGTGTCTATATAACAGACTGTCCACTCACATTGCTTTGCCATGAAAACTTGGATATTTAGGAAAAAAAAAGGGGAGGGGGGAGACAACAATAAATATTGTGTTTTTTCCAAGTTTCTAGCTAAACTAATAAATCAAGATCTTATGGGAGTTTGGGTGTTACAGTGGGGGTGCTGATGTTTCAGGCAGATTTTGATTTTGAATTTAACTCCACTCTGTAATCATAAAGTTTTGATTTTCTTAAAGAGAGAATCGTCTCCGCATCGTAGGTTGCTTTTCCGCTGCTTATGTCTTGGAAAGTGAGTGTGGTCTGGTGGATTCATCCATGTGCTTTTCTCTTTCCCAAGTCCTGGATGCAGTTTCCAGCTCCAGCTATATTTTAAGTGATCAGAGTATGTCCCTTGGAGTTGTCTTTGGGGGAGTGTAGGAGAGTGTTGGGTTTTCCTGGGGGAGGTGGGAGTTGGGGATACAGATTAATACTTGACATTATCTCTGGGGTTTCTCCCTGCCTGAACTGGCCATTGCATCCTGGTTTAGAAGAAGCATGTGAGACACCCTCCAGCTGCAAAGGGGCTCTTTAAGGAGAAGTGAAAATGGAGCTTCAGGCCTTCATCTTTCTTCAGGGCTTCTCACCTCAGCAAGCACAGCAGCTTCCAGGATGATGGCACTGGGCCTGGGCTTGTCACCCCTGGGGATGGCTGGGCAGTAGCGTAGGAAAATGTTGGCAGCCAGCAGCGCTCCAGCAATGAGTCACCACGATGTTAGAGGGAGAATTAGCACCAGGAATTGTCTTTGTCATTAAATGAACTCTGTGGGAAATGTGCTGGGACGTATATCCCTCCTGGATGCATAATGGAAAAATAACCCATCTAGCATTGGGATTAGGCTGCTTGGGCCAGTCTGAGGTCTTCATAGTTAGATGAGCCAATATTGTGTAGTTGTTAGGAAAAGCTGCCCTCTTTTAGAGCTCTAAACCCACTTCAGCCTCAGTTGTTTTGCAAATGTGTATTGTCCGGTGGGAAAGCAGAGGCAGATGTTAGCCTCCTCCAGGGAGGACATTCTCCTACTTCCAGAAGGCTCCTGATTTCATCCTTGTGTGACTGAATGGTGTCTCCTCCTCCAGCAGCACAGGGAAATGTTTTTGTCCTCAGTCAGAGTCACCATGACTCCATTCAGTCCCTACCACTGTCACTTCAATGGTGTTTCTTCTTCCTGGAAGACGTTACCTCAGGTCCTAGAAAAGCCTGCAGAGGTTTGGAGTTTTATAGAGGTGCAGCAATGACCCAGTGCAGCAACTGAATCTGGGGCAAAACAAAGGGCCTGGCCCCATCAGCAGCCTCAGCCCCATGGCAACTCCCCCTGGAGTGGTAGAGGGGAAGAAATAACACCAGCCCAAAGACCTGTCCCATGGCCCTTGAGCTGGGGACTGTTGAAGTGACTTAAAACAGGAATTTACCCTTCTTTAGACTTCTGAAAAAGTTGAGGGATAAGCGACAGAAGTTATACAGTGATTGTTACCCGGACCAAAGAAGAAACTCCACCAGTCTGGCATGTGGTTCCATTTGGCCTCCTCTGCCTCAGCTTGCAATCTGCTTCGCTGAAAACACCCTGGAATCCTATAAATGATGTAGGTGTTACTAGAGGCTGGGGGGTCCATGTTGTGGTTAGCATTAAGGATGATTTGCAAAAGCAGTAAGATCTGATGGTTTAAAAATTCTACATCACTCTGTATGTGAGATGCAGAATGGTAGAGGGGAAGAAATAACACCAGCCCAA
>NW_010317907.1:0-1177 GCF_000700745.2 Antrostomus carolinensis
AAAATATATATAATCTTCTTCTGGGTCTTCAACTGCTTGGCTGAGTTTTCAAGCACTTGATTTTCAGGACACCAGGAAACATTGGATAAATCTTACTGTGCACTATTAATATTCCTGCTCTGAGCCCCTCTGGAGTGACACAGCAGCAGGGTCCCTTGGCTTGTTAATTCCATATTCTTCCAGTGTTTTTTTTGTCTCATTTGAAATTCTCCTTTAAAGAGGAGAAATTCCACTTTTAAATGCTTTATCCTAGACAAGTACCTCTCTAGCATGAAATAAACATCTTCCAGCACTTGAACAATGCATGAAGGGCAGCGTCCAAACCTGTGCTCCAATAAAATTGGGAAGGTAATGACAGTTTTTGGTAAGGGCCCTGGTTGTCTGGGCCATGAGAGAGCAAGGGTGGTGCTCCTTGTGCCCACCACTATCTCAGCAGCATTGTGTGGGACCGTGTGGCCACAGCAGATGGAGCTACAGCCTGACCCAATGTGTAGCCATCCTTAGCCTTGGTCTCCCTTGCAGAAGCATCTCCTGCCAAACGGTAGAAAGTGTAATTTGGAGATGTGCTTCGTTATTTGCTTGTCTTAAGGATGGGGCTGATGTCCAGGAAATAACTCGGGGGTGTGAATCTCTTGTACCTTTGTGCTGAAGCCTTCTCTCTCCAAAGGCAGCCCCTGGAACGAGCAGTCCCGGTACTCTGCAGATATGGACAGCTCTGATGAGGATGTGAAGGGAGCCCACTTCCCTGCCTACCCATCCCATCACGTGAAACGCCGGAACAGAGCCTCCTCCCAGGAGAACATCAGCCACTCTGGGAATCAGGTACCATACAGCTGTTGAACCTCTGGTGAGACCAAGTCTGTGGCCAAGCCTCTCTTGCTATAAACAACACTTGTTATCTGCAAAGTGTGGGATGGTTCAGAGCAGGAGAGAAGCAGTGCTGGGAAACCAAGGTGGTCTCCCAGCCAGGATGCAGAGGGGCAGTTTGATGCCCATGCTTCCCCTGTGTGGGTCCAAGAGGGAGCAGAGTGGGTCCCAGATCTCTGTAGACTCAAGATCCCTCTCTCTTCTTCAGCTCAAGAGCTGAAGAAGAAACACAGAATCACAGAATTGTGGGGGTTGGAAGGGACCTCAGGAGATCATCCAGTCCAACCCCCCTGCCAAAGCAGGTTCCCTA
>NW_010317907.1:1206-22613 GCF_000700745.2 Antrostomus carolinensis
CAGGAGGGTTTGGAACATCTCCAGAGGAGACTCCACACCCTCTCTGGGCAGCCTGTCCCAGGGCTCCGGCACCCTCACAGGAAAGAAGTTTTTCCTTTAGTTTGTCTGGAACTTCTGGTGTTCCAGTTTGTGCCCATTGCCCCTTGTCCTGTCACTGGGCACCACCGAGAAGAGCCCGGCCCCATCCATTTGGCCCCCACATTTCATGTGTTTATAGACATTGATCAGATCCCCTCTCAGGCTGCTCTTCTCCAGGCAGAACAGTCCCAGCTCTCTCAGCCTCTCCTCACACAGGAGATGGTCCAGGGTCCTCATTATCTTTGTGGTCCTAAAGAAGCTGGGAGCACAGCCACTTTGCATGGCCAGAGCAATACAGCAGGACTGTGGGGTGACCTAGCAGCCAGCTCATCTGTGTCACATCATGGTTGTGTGGCACCAACAAGATGAATTACCAGGCCATGTCCTGCCCTCTGTATTGTGAGGGACCTGCCAAGGTGGTCATGAAATAAGAGCAGGGATGAGATCTGGGCAGGTGTGTTGAAGGCTCCTTGGCTCATTAAGATGAGGGAGAAGAGACTTTTCTCAGCACCATTAGGATGATGCAGAAGTACTCTGCAGCTCTGTGCTTCTCCTCCCAGCTCTTCCACTTTTCCACCCATGGCAAAGAGAAAACCAGGCACTGGTGCTTCACTCTGCCCATGTTGCTGTCTCAGTACAAACCCGTCCTCATTGCTGTTAATTTTCCAGCCTGTCCTTATTAATCCATGAGCTCCCTATGGTTTTCTGTGTCCCCAAAAAAGCTTTCTGCCATTGAATGTGCCGGTGCTTTATGATCAGACAGAGGCTTGGAGAGGGTTGTTTAATAAGTAAACATCAAGATCCTTCTCTTCCTTTGCAGAGTGTAGTGTTCCTGCCCTGGTAGGACTGGGTCGGGATGACCTGTCACATATCTCTCCTGAATGATGATAATAGGGGGAACAGTCCAGAGAAGGGTGTCAAAAAGGCTGCCAGCTTCTGTTTTTAATTGTCAAGCAAGGACCTGTAGTTCCTGATGCCACCTTTGCGAATGGTGGGTGGTGAGAATGGTAAAGCATCCCTCAGACCTCTTGAGCAGCACAATGAGTGGTGGTGTTTGGTTATAGATAGATGTGGAGAGCCAGCTGTCAGGCTCTGCTCACAATTTTGCACATCCTGGACCCAGCTTTGGGTAATGGATGGGGGAATCTGTAACCACAGCCATCCCTCAGCACCACACTTCATGTGCCTGCGTAGGGAATCATGGAATCATAGAATGGTTTGGGTTGGAAGGGACCTTAAAGCTCATCCAGTTCCAACCCCCCTGCCATCAGCAGGGACACCTTCCACTAGACCAGCTTGCTCAAAGCCTCATCCAGCCTGGCCTTCAACACATCCAGGCAGGGGGCATCTACAACTTTCTTGGGCAACCTAGGTGGAAACCTTTCCTTTACCTTTTACTTCTCTTGGCACATGTTTTAATTAGTAAAAGCCATTCCTTTTTCAGTCAGCAGTAAATGGGAGAACCCTGGACTAGGTGTCCTTAACGAGGCCACGCTACGTTAGGCGTGAAATGTGCACCATGCTTTGCAGTGGGGAAACGGGGCCAAATTCCTACCAACGCTTCAGATGACTTCCTTCATCAGCTGGGAAAGCTCTCACTTCAGGGTGGCCCAGTGTGTTTTGTGGTTTGCTCCATCACACCAGTATAAAGGCTGCTGTGGAGCCTCATCACTCTAATGGTTACAAGACATCTTCTCACTCCCAATTTAACCCCATTTGCTCTTATGCCAACATCGTTCATTAGCTTAAATAGCTCCTCATCCTTCCTGCCCTTTGTGCTGCTGATGTGTTTACAGCTAGCAACCATCCTCCCACCCAGCCTTCTCCTCACCCAGCAGGAAGAGACCCAGCTGTGTGCTGGACCATTAACTTCAGAATGATGCCTACGTGCATTGTTGCCACTGGCCAAGGAGAGGCCAGGTACAAGTCCAAAGAAGGGAGAAAGCAAGAACATCTAAGTTTTGGTGCTAGAAGGCTCTGCTGTACTGGTAGAGCTGAAAGAGGTTCAGAAGAGGCTGGTGTCCATCCTCTAGTCCTGAGGTTGGAGGAGATGGAGAGGCTGAGGCAGGCCAAGAGGGATTTGGGACAGCAAGCAGCAAACTGCATTCTCCTGAGCAGCGAAGCAATGGCTTTTGAGCTGCTTACAGGCACTTCTAGGGTATGTCACATCATCAGGGCTTCTGGGGTATCCCAGTCCCCGATGGGACATCCCAGGGGAGAATGAAGATGGCTGAGTGTGACTGGTCACCTTGGCACTGCTCTTCTCAGATGCTGTGCCCTTTGGCAATCCAAGATGTTGATCTGTGGGGTGTAGGGTCCAGGAACATGTTTGATAACCCCCGTTAACCCTGTATGACATCCCATAGCCTGGCTTCAAAAGCACTGCTTTCCTGGTAGACATCTTGGTGGCACCTGAAGGTTTCAAGAGGTGGAGAGTTCAGCACTTTGCCCTGTGGTTTTTTTTGACCCCCACAGATGAAAACCCTCTTTCCTAAAACTGCCTTAGGTGCAAGCTCATCAAAATGTGTCCCATCTGAAAACTGCTTTTGCTTTAATTCTGGAGAGAATTTACTTGGCAGTTCTGAACACCAGGAACTTGGCTTTTTCCAGTAACAAAAGCAGAGACTGCTCCCCAGCCCTCTGGTGCCAGGAGCTCAAGGTACTAGAACAAAAGTTAAAAAAAAAACCAAAACCCAAGCCCACTATTAAAAAAGCTCTTAAACCTGAGGAGAAACAAAAAGAAGCCCTAAATTGGTAACTGTGCAGCTATTTGCCTTTAGATCTTTACAAACCAGATAAGAATAGGACCCAGCCACGGGGAATAGCACCAATTTACCAAGTTTCTCCCCAAAAGCTATTCTGCCATAGCTCAAGGGATCTTAGTGGTTCTGGATTCCTGAAGCTTTGATGCCATCTTGGCTCCTATTTTTTACATAAAGCTTCTGTTAAAGGTCTTGGTGGGTATTTGAGAGACTGGAGGCAGCACCTCTGCTAGAGCAGCCTGTCTTCCCTCCCCAGCAGCAAGTGATGCCCTCACTGATGTCTTCTTTACGGGCTGTGTTTTAAGTTTCTTCACTTTCAATGTTTTAATACAGAGCAATGTTTGTCAGCCTTTGTCAGTGTGGTGGTTTCACTCCTTTGGCTGCAGCCAAACACAGCCGCTCGCTCACCCTCTCCACTCCCAAGGGAGCAGCGGAGGGAATTGGAAGGATAAGGGCAAGGAGACTCATGGATTGAGATAAAAACTATTTACTAATTGAAATAAAATAATAATAGCAGTAATAATAGAATATGCAAATAATAGATTATGCAAAAGTGCAGTTGCTCACCACCTGCTGACTGATGCCCAGCCTGTCCCAGCCAGTGATCCCAGAGCAGAGACAGTCCTGAAACCACAATCATGGAAGAGTGAGCCCAAGTGATCCTCAAGAGAATCTGAGCTTTCTGGTCAATCCTGGTTAATATCCTGAACTTGACATGATCTGGAATATCTCATTAGCATATCTAAATGCCAATTTTGGGGTTTGCTAATTATTACACTACCCCCCTCCTGGTGCTTTGCACTTGCAGACCAGCAAAACTTGATGACCTTGGACTTCAAGCAGCAACTAAAAACATTAGTGCCTTATCAACATTCTTATAACAAATCCCACACTGAAACTAAAACACACCTTTTCATAGAATCCCAGACTGGTTTGGGTTGGAAGGGACCTTCAAGCTCATCCAGTTCCAACCCCCCCGCCATCAGCAGGGACACCTTCCACTAGACCAGGTTGCTCAAAGCCTCATTTAAGTTTCTAGATACTAAGAAGAAAAATAACTCTATCCTAGGAAAACCAGGACACTTTGTCATGCAGAGAGCAGGGCAAGGTGATGCTCACCCCTTAATGGGGTGACTACCATACATTAAAACCAGCCTTGCTTCGGAGGGAGAATGAAAGCAAGCTCTTCATCTCCTGTCCTTGCAGCCCATCAACTGTGGAGCATGCATTATGCTCTGACCTCTCCCAACCTCTACGTTATGGAGACAGGGTAGTGCCAGTGCTCAATTCATCACCATCTCTTCCTCTAAAGCTGATGGCCCATCACAGACTTCTCATTGTTACCAGGAGCAATGCAAGAGTTGGGCCTCAAACAGGACAGAGAAACCACTTAGAGATGGATTGGATTGCTTCCTGCCCGTGGGTTTAATGCTGCTTCAAGGTGCATTCAATTTGGGATGGTAATTAGAGTGTCATGTTTTGTGTTCATCTTCTCTTAAGCAGATGCAATCTCTCCAAGCTGTTATGAAGATCTAATTAATCAAACACTAGCAAGCACAAAAATGAAGTGAGATGATGGATATGTTGTAAAAACAAAGCCAAGCCCTCGCATCTCTTAGTGAATTTACTTACCGCCTTTGCTGCTCGTTCCCCTTTGAATGGGAGGCAGCCACTTGGAACAGGAGTGATGGAGGAGGTGGTGTTTTATCTGCTTAAAACGGGCAATAATTCCCATCATTTGTGTTTTATTTGTTTGGATCAAAGGAAAAAACTTAAAAAAAACCCAAAAAACACTTCAATTCTTAAAAGCTGGGGGGGCAAAAAAGCTTCCTTTTATATTTCGAGTGATTTAACCACAAAAATTCATCTTGGCTCTCAAGCACAGAAAGCAACTTCTCTTTGATTTTCTCTATTCTGCTGTACTCTTCTCATCCTTTTTTTCAGTGGGAAGAGTAAGGGAGAGAAGAGCATCTTGGTAAATCAATGCAAGGAGAAGTCAGGAAATTCCAAAGTGTGTTGTGGAAAACTTTCAGATTTAGTTTTTCTATTGGGAAATTTTTTCATAGGAAATTTTTTACCTTCTTCCATCTTCCTTTCCAGCCCTGTATTGGCAGGGGGGTGATGGGGTAGTAGCTGCTTGAAAAATGTGTTAGTAGGAAGGGAAAACTGCTGTTGACTTGAGTTTGGGGCAGCACATGAATGATGGGACGGTGGCTTTGTTACAGCCTGACGCTTTTGCCTGGATGAGGGACATGCCGGGGGCCAGTGATGTGGTTTTACACTCACTGCATCAAAGCTATCACCATGATTTGGTGGGAATTGTGGTGTACTGAGTGTTCAGCTTCACTATGAGTTTTCCAGATTGGAGGAGAGCCTGGAGCTCACCAAGTTATCACAGAATCCCAGACTGGTTTGGGTTGGAAGGGACCTTAAAGCTCTTCCAGTTCCAATCCCCCTGCCAGCAGCAGGGACACCTTCTACTATCAGGTTGCTCAAAGCCTCATCCAGCCTGGTCTTAAACACTTCCAGGGAGGGGGCATCCACAACTTTCTTGGGCAACGTGTTCCAGGACCATTTTTTAAAGACTTCAATTTTTTAATGTCTTTATAACTCAGCCCTTGGTGGAGGTGCCTTGCTGCTCGCTTTCTTCTGCTGGTTGCACTGTTTTCTCACTGTCCTGGCAGCGGTGGCCGGTCTGTTCTATACTCCTTTTCTCTCTTTCTCCTTTCTTCTAGATTCATGAGCTCCACAAACGCATGTCTGCTATCGAACGTGTGCTGAGCCGCTTGGAGGAAAAAATCCTGGTGCACTCCGAGGTAACCAGGCAAAACCCAAACACACTCTCTGCATGGAAAGAGCCTGGGTTGTGCTGGTCCCTTCCCCTTCTCATCAGAGGGGCTGCGCTGAAGCACTCAGCGTGGTGAGGAGAAAGCCAGATAGACAACATGACTCAGGTTGTTAGATTTTTAAACCTCTGTTTTGGCTTTAGAGGCTCTTCTCTAGTTTCAGGTGATGGAGTGCTTTAAGAAATGTTGCCTGACAGGACAGATAGAGAAGGAAATGTAACTTGTGTCTGTGGGCCCTCGTGTAAGCCTAGTGCCTTCCTTGTCCCTCCTGCACATGGAAAATGGGATTTCAATTTAATACTCTCCAAAAAGCTAATTTCAGGAGTATTTTTAATTGGGTGTTGGTACACCTGCAGAGCTGTGACATTTTGTTTGAAGTCATGGAAGAATCAGTTAGTGCACGTAGGGAAGTGACTTGGTTACTGTGAATGAGATCTGAGTCAAGAAGGATTTACAAATCCCTTCCCAGCTGCCCTTGTCTCACCATGCCATCAAGCTTGGAAGAAAACAGCTAAATTAAGTTAAAGCTGAGCAATGATGTAGAATCTGTGAATACTTAGGTCACTTAACATCGATTTGGGGTTTCTAATTTTAGACTGTGTACTCTTCTTTTCCTTCATGTGAACCCATCACCTTGAGGTGCTCTGACAGCTCGGTAGAAGGGACAGTGATAATTACAGAGAAGTCCCTTAGGCGTGGATGAAACAATGCCATTTCTTCTTCTTTTTCCCTAAAATTTATAACAGGAATGGCCATGTCTGTGACCATTCAGTGTTTCTATCACTCAATCCAACCAAGGGAGGAGGAGATGTGCAAGTCTGTGGGTTCCCATGCTTTGTTCCTGTGTCCAGGGCAGATCAGAGTAGAAGCAACAGGTCTAAACTGCTGCAGGACAAGTTGACGTTAACTATTAAGAAAAGATTTTGAGCAGGAAGGAGAGCAGAGCCCAGGAGTAGGTTGCCTGGGGGAAAGATTGCTTGCTGCAGATGCCATTGTTCAAGGTTAAGAACAGCTTAGACAGAAACCCATCAGGTACGACACAGATGACTGTATTCCTGTCTTAACACAAGGGACAAGGAGTTCTGTCACTTCTGGAGATTCCTTCCAGCACCTGGGAGTTTAATAGGATTCTTCTCCAGGTAACATGGATCACACCTAATAACAGGGCCAGATGGAAGTATGCCATCTGTCCTACAGGAACACTCGCTGCATGTTTTCTCATTGCAAATAAGATTATCTAGAGACTCTGAGAACTACCTTGGGGAGTGATGGTTCATGTGGCCGCTTCCCTTGGCCTGGTGGACCATGTCTTTGGGTTGCTGTGATCTCTGCCCGTGGAGCCACCAGCCACATCAAGGTTGCTAATGAAAATGCAGTGGGTTTTGGCCCCAAATCCCCCATGCATGATTTTTAAGAGGGCAAAAAAGCAATTTTCCATAGGGAAAAACAAGTACCTTCTGTGTGTGGGGAAAATGGGAATGGTGGTTCTTTAGATCAAGGGTTTGTATTCCTAGATGTGGAGCTGGAGCACAGCTCACTGAGCTCTGCTGCTCCCCTGGGTGGTCTGGACAACCCTCATGCAGAGAGGGGTTTGAAGTCCCCTTTGCAAAGTCCATCTGTGGTTGCACTCCTCAAGCTCCTCTGCTGGCCAGTGTTAGCAAGGGTGTCCAGGCCCAGGCATGCCACATTGTCCACCACAGGAGATTCTCACCCAACTCCCTTCTTCTGCTCCTTCAGTCTCCAGCCCCAGAGTCCCAACTTGATCCCGATGTCGAGGAGGAGGAGTTGAAGAGGAAGCTGGAGGAGTTAGCCAGCAACATCAGCGACAAAGAAATCTCTTCTGAAGAAGAGGAGCGTGAGGAAAAGAAGAGAGGAAAGAAACCAGAGATGAGTTCCTCCACTGATCCCATGGCCAGAGATGCTCAAAAGGTAATCTCTGTCCCCCTACCTATACCATTCTGGGCTCCATCTGTGGTTCCTTCTTCTCTTGGCAGCTTATGGCTTTCACTGTGATAATGTGTCCCTTGGTCTGTTCTACACCTCCACCTCGATGCCTCCCAGTGCTGCCTGGCTCAGCTGCCTCCTTAAACAGTGTATTGAGGGATAGGGAAGTCCCAGGGTGTTGGGTCTTAGGAAAAAAATTCTTTACTGAAAGGGTTGCCAAGCATTGGAACAGGCTGCCCAGGGAAGTGGTTCAGTCACCATCCCTGGAGGGATTTAAAAGACAAGTAGATGTGGTGCTTACAGACATGGGTTAATGGGCATGGAGGTGTTGGGTTGATGGTTGGACTTTTGATGTTCTTGGAGGTCTTTTCGAACCTTAATGGTTCTATGATTTGGACCTTTCTCCTTGTAGGCTCTCCCAGTATCCTCCAAGAGTCAAAAGTAAAGTCTCTCTTGCAGGCTACTGCCTGTCATAAGAAAGCACAGAACCTCCACATCTATTCAGAAGAGTTGTCTCAGGATCTGAATGTCCTTAGAGATGAAAGCCCTAGGGTTGGGAGACAAGCTTGGTGATGATTTAGTACTGGCAGCATTTGTCAGGCACCTGCTACAGCTCAAAACATGTCTTCCAGACTTGTCACCTCTTCAGAGTCCCCAAATCCATGGTCCTACTTCCACTCTGCTAGGTCAGCATCTCCTGTGCTTACAGCACTGTGCTGCTCCAGTCCCTTACTCAGTGGTGGGTGATCCACAGGGACATGGCTCAGGGAGAGGAGGAGGGATCACAGCATCTATACAGCCATGTTCCCATCACCCCAGAGGTCCCACACCCTCATGGACCAGTGCAGCTCTGATTTACCCCCCTGTCTGCTGGGTGTACTTTGGAGATCTGCTTTCCCTCCTGTATCCCCACAGCAGGGCTGGAAGAGTGAGAGCAAACAGAGGTGTTGGACCACTTCCCCCTCACCTCGCTGGGTGGGTGACAGGGCTGGGTGACTGCATTGGGAACAAGCAGCTGATGGTGGCTTGGGTGGCTCAGAAAGACAAGGAGATCAGTTGAGTGGAGCCTCCTGAGATGGTCCATTAGCAAAAAATGGAGAGGTCAGTGTCCCTGGTTGGGTCTCTAATGGCTTATTTGTTCATCCTCTCCCCTCTGCCTTGGTGACAGATGGGGTACGGGTGCATTTGCTGTGACACATCCATCGCTGGCGAGCGGGGGCTGTGCTGCCCCTCTCCTGCAAAGATCCTTTCATCTGAGGTTATGGAGACTTTCATGGTGCCACGGGGCCACTCTTCAATGTGCTTTTGTTCCTCAGCCTCACAAAGCAGAGCTGGCTGCTGTTGGGCTGGGAGAGTGTGGCTGTGTGTACACACGTGGTGCAGTTAGTCAGTCCATCCCAGGTAGGAGTCTCTGCTTCCCTCATGGTTTTGGGTACCATCTGTTGTGCTCTTACTGCCTCTGGATCAGCAATGCATCCTTCACAAAACCCTCCTTCACCACCTCCTTTTTCCTGAGAGCTGCTTCTTAGGTTACTCCTGCAGCTAGACTTAACTATTGCTCATCAGCTGAACAATGTGAATCTTCTCAGTAACCATTTCCAGTTAACTGCTCAACAGGGAATAAGTGGTAACTCAGCAAGACGAGGTAACTTAATTCTGGTGTGAGCTGCAGATCTGCAGGAGACAAACTCAACCCCTGATCTGTGCTCAGGAGAAGGGACCTCTTATTGGGTATGGTGGTTGCACTGGGCTGTAGCTAGACACAGCGCTTGCTCACTGCCCCCCACCCAGGGGATAAGGGAGAGAATTGGGGGGCGAGAGGAAGGAGACTCGTAGGGTGAGAGAAGAACAATTTAATCACTGAAGTAGAAGAAAACTTAAAATAATGACGATATTAAAATAATAATAGTAATAAAACACACAAATGAGTGACACCCAGTGCCATTGCTCACCACCCGCTGACCGAGCCTGGCACATTCCCAGATCCCGGAGGAGCCACAATCCCGACCCGAAACTGCAGTCCCGGGAGAGCCAGAACCCGAGCCAAAGCCAGAGAGAGCAAGAGAGGAAGAGCCCCTCATGGATCTCCTGTCCATGGGGGACAGGAGGTGGAATAGACCCTTGGCAGAGACAAATGACAGTTTAGCTTCTTAATTTCAATATTCCTCACCTCCTGAGATCTTGCACTTGTAGACCAGCAAAACACAAAGTCCTTCAACTTCCAGTGACAAACGCAAACATCAGTATGCTCTCAGTGTTTCTCTCCTAACCAATCCCAGCTGAACCCAAACCCCAGCGCTGTTCCAGCTGCTGAAAAGAACCAGCTCTGTCCCAGCTACACACCAGGACAGTGGGGAATCAGCATAACTTCTCAATTGTCATAAAATGAAGCCCAGATTCTCCAGATTTAGTATTTTCTTCCACCAAACCCCAGCTATGAAGCAGGGAGGGTCCAGGCATTGTTGTTGTCTCTCAGTGGGGTTGTGCAGGCAGGTAACACAGGAGCTACATGCCACCTTCTAAGCAAAGAAAGACCCAGCTAGGTCTTGAGCAACAGCTCAAGCAGAACCAAATCTGAGAAGTGAAGCAAAATTCATCTTTTTGCATCGAGGTAACACTCAAAGCATCAAATACTTTTGCAGGGCATTGAGTTAGAAATGCCTGCAGTGGTGTAGATGGACCAGCCTTGGTCAATGGTGGTCAATGTGAATGCTTAACAGCTTTCCTTAGAATTACACGAGATCCAGGCTTGGATTTTGTATGATTCCGGGTTTTTTTTTATGCAAGTCTCTTCTCCATTCAGGAGGCAGACTTCTAAGTGGGGAACACTGCAATGAAAGCACACACTCCTAATGGAAAATCACACAGAATCACAGAATATTAGGGATTGGAAGGGACCTCAAAAGATCATCCAGTCCAATCCCCCTGCCAGAGCAGGAACCTAAATGAGATCACACAGGAAGGCGTCCAGGTGGGTCTTGAATGTCTCCAGAGAAGGAGACTCCACACCCTCCCTGGGCAGCCTGTCCCAGGGCTCTGGCACCCTCACTGTAAAGAAGTTTCTTCTCAAGTTTAAGCAGAACCTCCTGTGTTCCAGCTCACACCCACTGCCCCTTGTCCTACCATTGGGCATCACTGAGAAGAGCCTGGCTCCATCCTCCTGACATTCGCCCTTAACATATTTATAAACATTAATGAGGTCTCCCCTCAGTCTCCTCTTCTCCAAGCTAAAGAGCCCCAGCTCCCTCAGCCTTTCCTCAGCAGGGAGATGCTCCCTGATGAGGAAAGATGTGGAAAAAGAAAAAAAAACAAACCTCTGCTCTGCCATGAAGGCACCATAAAATGATAAAAATATCAGCTGGACTGAGTTAGCTCGTTGTCTACAGGATGACTTGCCGGGAAATACGTGCAGTTGTAAACACAACTGTTTGTCACCAGTGTGTATATCACCCCCATCTCCTTGGTTTCTAGGGAATTATCAGTTTGGAGAGAGATGATGAGTTTCTTCAGTGTATTTTCACATGTGGTTAGTGCCTTGTCAAGTGGAAGGCAGCACTTAGGAGTGTTATTGCCATCAGTGCTCCTTGGGGTGGGAAGAGGGGACATTAATCCCAAGTTCTGCCAATGTCACAATACAATAATTTTATGAGTTGGTTGTGATGTGGGGGGTTTTTTTATTATTATTATTTTGTCACAGACTTGAGTTACTTGCATCCATGCTCAGGCCTGCTGAAGTGTAAAGCAATATGCTGCAATTAGACCTTAACTGCTCAGTAACTGAGTGGCCTTCAGGTGGTTGGGTGTCAGCTCTGGTGGCGCTGCTTCCAGCAAGCAACGCATCCCCTGGTAACCTCTTTTCCAAGCCTTTTGAGATGATTTCTTTTGTCACAGCCATCCTTTAGAAAGCACGGGCTGAGATCAAAGCTCTGCTTTAGCCACGCAGCCGTCGCTGGTGGAGAGCCCTTCAGGAATAGTATAAACCCTTTAATTATCGCTTCTCCATCTTTCTCCAGCTCCTGGAGATCTGATGCCATTTTCACCCCTGACTTGTGCTGTTTTGTACAACACATTAAAATAATGTTTTGGGGTTTTTTTTCCTTCCCTGTCCCACCTTCTACTTTGGCTGAGCTGGGCATTTGCAGAGGTTGTCAGCTCAGGCTTTGAGCAAAATCATGGCCAAAGTACTGAAGGTGATAAATGCCATGGAGAAAGTGGTGTGTGAGTCGTTGCATGGAAAGACCCAGTGGCACGGTGGCTGTGCCCTCCCTGTGGGGCATCTTCCCAGCCTGGGAGATGGGAAAGAGGTGGCCCAAGTGTACTGTGAGCTTGAAGAAAATCTAAGGTTGACAAGAGCTTTCTGCCAGCAGGGAGGGCATAGGGGTTGGGAATATAGAGGATCCCCTCTATGCACCTCTGCTGTGAGGACAGGCTGAGAGAGTTGGGGCTGTTCAGCCTGGAGAAGAGAAGGCTCTGGGGAGACCTTCTAGTGGCCTCCCAGTACCTGAAGGGGCTCCAGGAAGGATGGGGAGGGACTTTTCATAAGGGCAGTTAGTGATAGAACAAGGGGTGATGGTTTGAAAGTGGCAGAAGGGAGATGGAGATGAGATGTGAGGAAAAAATTCTTTGGCGTGAGGGTGGCAAGATAGTGTCCCAGGTTGGCCAGAGAAGCTGTGGCTGCTCTTCCCTGGAAGTGTTGAAGGCCAGGTTGGATGAGGCTTTGAGCAACCTGGTCTAGCAGAAGGTGTCCCTGCTGATGGCAGGGGGGTTGGGACTGGATGATCTTTAAGGTCCCTTCCCACCCAAACCAGTCTGGGATTCTATGAAACGAGGATAGCATGACCTGTCTGTTTGAGGCTGACTTGTGCCTGGGGGCTGATGGGCTCATGCAGGTGACAAGTTTATATCTAGAGCATGTTTCTCTGCTAGGTTTGTGTGACTGTGTGAAGCACCAACATATTTAATTTATTTTTATATTTTTTTTTAGCTACTGTAAACCCGTATGAATTGATTCCCCGTGGGAAATTGATTGCATCCACAGTGTTATTTATCAAGCTGCAAAGAAACAGCTCAAAGATGGAGCTGAGACTTTCACCTCCACCTGGGTGGTCAGGTTTTGCTGTCAGAAATCTCTTGTGATGGGGAGAAGGGTTTTATGATATGATTTGTGGCTCATCTTTTGTCAGGGAAAGCTTACAGATAAATCAAAGAGCAGCTGGAAGCAGAGTGTGTTCTGAAACCACATGGCTGCTTTCTGGCCACATGCACCCCAAAAAGGGCAACAGTGTGAAGGTTTTGAGGTTCCTCCTCTCCCTGGAGAGGTGATGGGGCTGGGAAGGGTGTGACTTTTGGGCTTGGTGCTACTGCCGTCAGCGGTGGGTCAGGGCCCAGGCAGTGGGTAGATGATGGTTCCAGGAGGTGGATGCTCATCCTGCCATTCCCTCGGGAGCCCTGGCTGAGTCACAGCTGGCTTGTCACTCTCCAAAGGATGCCACCCACCTCAGAGGACATTGGGAGATTTTTGATGACCCAATAACAAATTGTGAGTCACAGGTTGAGCAGCTTCACGGATGGCACCTGTAAATGTTTGCAATTGGTTCTGGTCTCAGGGGTTTGGGAGTTATTTGGGGGTTTGCACTGGGATCAGTGGGATCTATGGGATGTAGGGTGTGTTGCTGTGATCCAGGTGGATGGTTGGTTCTTCTGTGCACGCGGTGGGCTCATGCCAGGCAGTTTGTACAACACCCAGCCCAGGAAAAACAGAGGGGGCTGGAGGATTAGTCAAGATTTTGGGATCAGACAGCAAAACAGTGGCCACAATCCACCTGACTGTGTTGTGTGATTGCACACTGAGATATTCATGCTTCCTAAATTGCCTTGCTTGGATTTGTATCCTTGTAGTAGCCCAGGAGGAGGCAAGTAACAGCAAAAGCAGTGGTTTTATTGGGCCAGATCCCTTTACCCTTCTTCTCTAGACAGCAAAGGTAACACAGTGCTTCCTGTAGTCACTGCGCATCACTAGTCAGTGCTCCCCAGTTCACCCCAACTCTGTACTGGGCTCTGTTCGTGTGTGTATTTGCTGGGGTTCTCAGCTGGGATTGCTCCTGCTTGTCCAGAGTAGTCCCTGTGCATAGCTGCCTGCCCAGGGTCAAATTCCCAAATCCTGACCCTGCTCCCAGACAACCCAGCAGCACAGGTACCCTTAAAAATCCCTGAGTGGATCTGGAGAGTCAGTCTGTCTCCTCCCCAGCTTGCTGCCACCACAGGCCATGGCAGACTGTGCTGCTTTGCAGGTACCTGACTCCTCTCTGAGCACACGGCATGAAGATGCTGATGCTCCTCGAGTAGGTCACCGAGTTTTGGTCCTTCCTGTGTTCCCATTGAGCCTTTTACCACTTCACCCCGTCAATAATTGCTCTTGAAAAACCTGGGGAAGGGAGGAAATGAGATGAACTGGTACTGACTGGTACTGTCTGTGCTGCAAGGCAAGGAGGCAGTCGTAAAATAGTGACAGGAGCTGTTGCGTCTGGGGCTGCGGTCGCACCAGGAGAGGAGCACTCCAGGGAGGTTAATTCTACAATGTCTTTTTTTAATTTTTTAATTTTTTTCTTGTATTTCAGGTGTACCTGACTGGTGGGAAGACCTACCGGCTTGAGAAGAAGCTGCAGGAGCTTGAGGAAGGGGCTCGGCACAGCGGCGCTACTGACTCAGAGCTGTCAGAGCTGGAGGAGAAAGTGGCCTCAGCGGCTGCTCAGGTGCAGCAGGCAGAGAGTGAGGTGAGGGTTTGGCTCTGAGAGCTGCTTTGCCCAGACCCCCAGCCAGGGATGGTAAATGAAGCTGTGATGGATCCTCCAGCCAACACCTCTATGGGGTTTTTTTTCCTCTTTCTAAAGATATCGGACATCGAATCTCGCATCGCGGCTCTGTCCGCTGCGGGGCTGACAGTGAAGTCGATGGAAAAGGCAAGGAAGAAGTCAAGTGGGCAGGTGAGTGTGGAGGATGGTGGCTACCAGAGGTCCCAACCCTGAGATGCATTTGCAGCACCGAGTCTGTGAAGGGCTGTCTGCCTTGCTGGGCTGTGCCCAGCTGCCTGATTCTCTGCCCCAAGGCTCCCAGTGTGGAGGTCTCGCTGAGGATGGGGGACAATCCTGATTCCTTACATGCATCAAGGGAGGGTTTGGTATTTAGGGTTCTCTTCCCAGGGCTGCAGGGAGGGCAGCTGGGCTGCTGCACATACCACAGCCTGGACTCAGATCCTGTGTTCCCATACCGATTTTTAAAATCCCAGAATTGCTGGGATTTGAAAAGCCCTTTAAGCTCATGGAGTCCAACCATGAACCCAACACTGACAAGTCCCCGACTAACCCATGTCCCTCAGCACTGTGTCTACACGACTCTTCAATCCCTCCAGGGATGGGGACTCCACCACTGCCCTGGACAACCCCTTCCAATGCCTCAGAACCCTTTCAGCAAAGAAACTCTTCCTCACATCCAATCTCAACTGCCCTGGGCACAACTGGAGCCCATTTCCTCTTGTCCTGTCCCTTGCTCCTTGGTTGAACAGACCCACCCCCACCTCCCTCCACCCTCCTCCAAGGGACTTGCACAGAGCCAGAAGATCTCCCCTCAGCCTCCTTTTCTCCAGGCTCGACATCCCCAGTTCCCTCAGCCGGGAACTCAGCACACTTGTGCTCCAGACCCTTCCCCAGCTCATAATTGCAGTTTATCAGGCAGAGTTGCTGCCTCTTTTCCTCACCTTAGAATCAGTCCAGACTAAACAACAGAGGTGAAAATGCAATTAAAGGCAGACTGAGTTGTCTGCAACCCCAGAGAAACCTCTGCCCTTCCTCTGCCCACAGGCTGCCTGCCTCCAAGCTCCCGATCCCACCAGCAGCAGTCCAGGGGAGTCTTCAGATGACGTGCAAGTGAGTATGTGTTTAATCTCTGCTGGTTAGTGCAGCTTCCTGGCGTGTATGTGGCACAGCATTAAGCCTGAGGACAAGCAGGGTCTCCAAGGAGCTGCTTGTGAAGTGGTGGCCTCAGAAGGGACCTCTGTCCTCCCATCCCCTTCTCTTGCAGGTGATGCCCAGACTGCAGGGATTTAGGAGGAAGTTCAACAGTCGCTTTGAAATCACTGGTAAGGACCAGGGAGGTGGGGACCTGTGGGTGGATGGGCTGGGATTTGAGGGGACACTTGGTCCTCTCTCTATCTCTGCATCCAGTTGTGTGTCTGCATTGGGTGTCCCCTTCCCTGTGCTCATGGTCTCCTGTTAGGACAGCTGCAGGGGAAACCTCTTCTGTGATGGATAACTTAGAAAGGAGGAGGCAGCTGGCAGAACTGGGGACAGTGATGGGAGAGTGGAGGTCAGGCTGAGTTGGCTCTGTCTTCACAGAACCAGGACTTTCTCAGCAGCCTGGGCCCCTGCCACCCCAGAGTCCAGGGAGACACCTGTGGTACTTCATTTGTGGCATCCCGTTGGGTCTTAGACCTCAAAGCCTCACCTAAACCCATCGTCTCTGCTGATAGCAATTTCCTCCTCCCTTGCTCACCTTGGAGAAGGTATCCTTGACCATGTTGCCCACCTGCTTTGACCACTGGTCTCTGGTGGGGGGAAGGATGCCCTCCACACCCCAGCTATGACAAATGGCAGCTTGGGAGTGCTTCGAAGTAGACAGTGACATGAAACTTGGCAACTTGTGCGGCAGGGGCCAGTCACTGGAGACTTTTCATCCTGACCAATATCAGTGAGAGCCATTAGGAAATGACTTTTCTATTTCTATTTCTATTTCTCTCTTATCTCACCTCATAAGCTTAAAGGCAGAAAGAATGGTGGTTCTTCCTCCAGATAATGGAAGATGAAGGGAGGGAAGGGGGGAAAGATCATTAAATGCAGAGAAGGAACCATGTTTCCCTCATGCATGCAATTAACAGCCCCGTTTCCCAAGCTGGTAGGTGGAAAGGTCCCTTTTCCTCATGCTGAGGAGGAGTCATCTGCTCCCCTTCCTGCAAAGGGCAAGCAGATAAAGGCAGACCAGGAGACACGTCAGCCCCACAAGGAGATAGAGGGATGTGCAATTGGGATGGACGTCACCAGGCCAGCCTAATCCCCTCTGCCTGGGCTGGGTGATGGGGTGACTCGGTTTCCTGACAGCCCTTCCTGCAGGTCAATGACTTACAAAGTTGGGCCTTCAAAGGTGCAGATGGTGGATGTTGGTGGCAGAGAAGGGGAGATGACTTAGTAGGTCAAGAGAGTGTCATAGGTTTGGGGGGGTGAGAGCTCTTCATGGGTTGCTCTCTTGCTGGACCATGGAGGTTTCCAGAGCAAAGGTCTTGGCATTTGACCACTGGCAGGCTGACCCAGCCCACACAGTGCTCCAGAAACATGAGTAGCAGCAGCTTTTGCCTCTCTGTTGCTGAAGGTTTTCCCACCACCATCCTGGAGAGGGAAGAGCAGTGGCACATCAAAACCACAGCAAGCAGGGGATAGCAAAACCTAAGTGGTTTGGTGGGTAACCAAAACCTCTAGTAAGGTGGATGAAGACCTGCTGCCCATCTCTTCTTTCATTGCAGGTCTTGATGACTCCTTCAACCGTAACTCCATCTACCGTGGCTCCCTGACGCAGAGAAACCCCAACGGGAAGAACAGGAGAGTGGAGCGGCTCTTTGCGGTACGAACCCAGCCGCTCAGGAGGGATGCTGGCCTGGGCTCTGCGTGGGACCTGCTTCTCTGGGCTTGCACAGAGGGACCTGTCCCTCCCCACTCTCTCCTTGAGCCAGCAGAGCCCCGGGCTCTCAGCGTTGGTCTCTCCATGCTGGCCGGTGAGGGCACGCACACCTGGGCATTGCCCCCTGAGGTCTGGGATGTTCTAAGCCTCAGGGCAGGGGGACCAAAAAATCCTGCTGCTTGCGTGATCCATGGGATGGGGAAGGTTCTCACCTTGCGCAGTAGCAGCTGTAGGGGACAGGGAGCACACTGTCCTCGTTGCCTGGGGTGGCTCGGGGTGGCATAGGCACGGCCGTGAGCTGAGGTTTCTCCCTTTGGTACCTTGCAGAAGCCTGTGATGACCCACCTGTCCTGAGGAGAGGAGGACCTTCCTGCCACGGCATTTCAGTGATGAAACAAGACCTCAGCACAAAGCCTTGCTGCCTTCCCTTCAATGCTTGCTCTTCCTTCTCCTGCTCCCACCTCTCCCTGAAACCTCGGACAGGAGGGAAGCTGGGGGCTGTGGGTGGGTGGTCTTGCTGGGAGCTGCCAGGGAGAGGAGTGAGATACTGGGGTGTGGACACATGGCCAAGGGCTCTGATGGGAGGATGTAGGTGTCAGACCTCAGCTTTGGGCAGCTCTTTGGTACTGGGTCAACCAAGGGGACCAGAGGAGTGCAGAGCAGGAGTGACCTCCTCGGAGAGGGCTGGATGTCACCATGGCTTTCCAGCCTGGGGACTGGGGGCAGTGACATGGACCTCGCTTGGCAAAAGCTGTCAGGACCTGTCACTGCGCTCTCCTAGGCTGGTGCCGAGCAGGGACAGGAGCTGATGACAAGGGTGGGATTCCCTCAGGGTAGCATAGGTAGAGCAGGGACCCAGACATCCTAGGATGGGAATCACATCCCAGCAGTGGTCTCCGCTCCCTGCATTGTCCCTTGGAGCATCGCTTCCCTTCCCTGAGCAGCAAAGCAGGGTGAGAGCAGAGCTTGTTCCCTCCCAGTGAGCACTTGGCCAACAGATCTTTGCACAAAGCTTTGCAAACCCCTGCTGAGGCTTCTCACCACTGTGCCTGAAGCAGCTGTGACCATCTGGGGATGGGAGCGAGGTGAGGCTTGTGGGAAGCGGTGGCAAGAAAGGTGGAAGAAAGGCTGGAGAGCTTGTTGGGAATTGGTTTGTTTTTCCAGCTCTCAAAGATATCTCCCCACCCTGCGAGGCTATATCAGCAAGTTTAGAAGGACTCCAGCAAGCAGAGTGTAGGTGCTTCTCTGGAGGCTATCCCTGCTGTACAGAGGGGTCAGCCCATGCAAGGAGGTGCTTTGTCCCCTGTCCCTGATAATAGGATTGCAGAACCTGGTAAGACCAACTGATCCTTTGGAGGGGCTGCAGTGGCTGTGGGCTCCTGCCAGGTGACAACACCCTTGGCAACACCCACCCCAAACTGTTTGTTTTCCTCCAACATTTAATTCTCCATGTCCACTGATGCTGGTGGATTAGTGTCTGGCCCTGTAGCTGTGCAGAGGACATCAGGATGGGGAGAGGGTTGCTTTCTCTTGCAGGTCACTTTGGAAGAGGTTCATGTTAAATTTTTTCACTCAGTATCTGCTGGTTCCTGTCCTTTATAGCCCCCCACTTCCCTCCCTCCACAGTGGGTGATGCAGGGAGGACCACCTGCAGCCAGAGCAGGGATGTCAGTTAGATGCTGGCACTTTCCCATGATGGCCACTTAGACTGGACTATTTTAGGCTATTCCTGTACATCTGAACTAAAACCGCTTTAATTAGGAGGTGTAGTGTGAATTCCCATGCAAGTAACACGTATGTTTGGCTTGGTAGCAGTAGAGATTCCCAACTGCCTAGAAATGGGTCCTGCAGTCCTAGAGGAGTCTTGTAAGTCCATACTCTGGTCATTCCAGCTGGAAACAAAACCAGTTTCTTATTTTAAAGTAATTTAAATCCTTCTGGCCTGAAGTTCAGAAGGGTAAATGCAAACCACTGTTGGTGCACAAAATCTCCCAGCCAGCATGGCATTGCTGGGTGCATCTCTTGCTGCTCAGTGCTAGGATGGCAGAAGGGAGCTCTACCACGATCTGGGTTTGCAATGCTCTGGGTTTGCACCTGCCTTTCTGGTGTCAGGGTTCAGCCTTCACCCCAACCTCACTTCTCACTGTACCTGGTTTCAGTTGTATCTCAAGTCCTTCCATGCAACTGCTCAGATGCTTGACCCCCACGAAGAAGTCCTCGCCATGAGCCCCAGCAGTGCAAACGAAGGCGTCGTTCAGGCTGTAGTCACCCACATTGTCATTTGCTGGTTCCCTGCCCCATCTGCCTGTATAGAGATTATGTTCATGTACACTCAATCATGCAATAAAGCTAATTTTGTGTCCAGAACCTAGGCCCCATTTTGCAGTGTCTGTTCTTTCAGCTCCTTTCTCTCCTCATCTTCTCTTTTTACCACCTGGTGCACCCCTGGCTTTAAAACCAGGCAGGTGAAAGCAGAAGGGGGGGAGATGGTGGTAAAAGGGATGGAAATATGACTTGTGAGATGCAGGTCATGGGTGGGATGAGTGTGGGTCAGTGGTACCCAGCAGTGAGGCCAGGAGGGCAACTCTGACTTGTGTGGAAACCCAGGAGCAAATATGGCAGCTGAAGCAGTCCAAAGAAATTCTTTGTTGTGAGGGTGGTGAGACAGTGTCCCAGGTTTCCCAGAGAAGCTGTGGCTGCTCCTCCCTGGAAGTGTTGAAGGCCAGGTTGGATGAGGCTTTGAGCAACCTGGTCTAGTGGAAGGTGTCCCTGCTGCTGGCAGGGGGGTTTGGACTGGATGGGCTTTAAGGTCCCTTCCAAGCAAGAACATTCTATGAAACACAAGCCCACAATATTGAAGAGTTGCTTTAGATCTGTATTAAATAATAGCAAGAACCCTGGGGTGGAGAAAGCCCTGCTGAGCCCAGGGTCTGGGTTTCCTTGGCCCATGGGTTTTTTTCTCCTCTGTTCATCCCTTTCCCTGCCTTTGGTCACCCTCTGTCCTGTGCTGCTCCCCTGACTGTCCCCCAACACTGTCTGTGCTTGGGCACTGGATATGACCATGGTGGGAGATGGAGATCTGTCCCAGGGCAATGCCAACCCCCATGGGGGTGGCAGACAGACCCCTTGTCCCTGCCCACACCCCACCAGTGATGGTGTCTTCACCACCCTGCCAGCACAGTGATGTCCCTTGAAGTCCCAGTAATTCCAGTTTTGCCTGGGGGTGGATGTGTGTTCAGAGCCCAGCTCACCCACTGTGCTGAGGACCTGAGCTGGCTCCTCCACCATCATACCCAGCAGAACAAGCATCATCAGAAATCTTTAACTGGGGGTAGTTTAACCCATTTAAAACAAGAGGTTTGAAGCCCCCATGCCATGGGGATGAGCCCAGTCCTGCCAGTTTGTGTGTCCCAACAAGTTGGCTTCCTTTCTTCTCCAGATTTAATTTTCAGGGGGTTTTTTTGGAGGGGGGTTTGAAGGAGAACACAGCATAACTCCCATGGTGGAGCAGGTTTGTGGCAGCAGGACATCAGCATTTGAGGCAACATCCCCCACTGTGGTGGGCAAAGTGCTCCCCATGGGCAGGGTGATGGAGCAGAAAACTTCCCCTTGTCCTAAATGATTCCAGGTGGAGGACAGGGATGAACATGTTTCCAAGCCATCTACCTCAGCCAGCGGAAGATAAAACCTTGGTCCCTTCTGAGTCATGAATATCCCTGTGCTGATTTGATGAGAGGGGACGGTAGGGAGGGGAGATGCCCCAGCTCTATTCCTCACCAGGGCTCGCCTCTGACATCAGCATGAAACCAGCCATAAAAACAGCAACCGGAGGGGACACCGGCTCAGACAGCGGCCGCTCGGCTCAGCGGGACGGTAGCCGGGCACCTCACCACGCCACGGTAAGCGCAGCCCCGGTAGGGAGGAGAGATGCTTTTCTTTCCCTCTCATGATGCTTTTGTTGCTGGGTTATTTTGTGAGCGCTGCTTTGCCTGCATGTGTGTGTCTTTGTGTCTGTCCAGCCAGCTGGAGGGTTTCCAGAAGGTGGGGAGGAGGC
>NW_010317907.1:22823-23486 GCF_000700745.2 Antrostomus carolinensis
TCCCTCGTTGCAAGTGGCTGCAGAAACCAAACCCATCTCTCAGCCCACCCTGCATGGTCCCACTCATCACCTCAAGGCCATAAAGCATGTGCTACTGGGTTATCATTTCAGCAGTCAGCTCCAGGGGTGGATGCTGAGGGTGCAGAGGTTGGTCATGGTCCATCCAGCATCAAAACCCATTTGTGCCTCCAGCCCCATGTTTCAGTGCTTGCCCTTCTCCCCATCTCCTGGGCTGCAGGGTCCTGCCACCACAGGCACGTTGGGGGTCCCGGACAGAAAGGACAATGCTAAGCCTGGCCTAAGGCACTAGACTAGGATGAAAAACTATTTTAATTAACATGAAGTTTGGAAAACTCACGTCTGCAGGGGGGAATTTTTTCCCCCAGAGGTCTCAGTCCCAACAAAACCCCTGGGTTTTGATCAAGTTGCCCCTTTGCATGGCAGCTGGCCCAGGGATGCTGTGATGGGAACAGAGATACCATCACACCAACCCCTCCATCACAGCCTTCCCCTCATGATGGAGGGCTCACCCCACAAGCATTTAACCCAAGTGGGGTGTCTCTGCCATGGCCAAACCTCTTCACTCCCACAGCTGCGTCAGAGGCCATCATCTTCGTGACACCAGTGGGAATCACCGTGGGCCAGGAAGCTTTGGGGCCAAGC
>NW_010317908.1:0-8825 GCF_000700745.2 Antrostomus carolinensis
GTCTTTTCCAACCTTAATGATTCAATTATTCCTCAGGGGACACAGCTTAGTGGTGGATTTGGCAGTGTTAGGTTAATAGATGGACTTCATGATCTTAAAGGTCTTTTCCAACCTCAATGATTCAATTATTCCCCAGGGGACACAGCTTAGTGGTGGACTTGGTAGTGTTAGGTTAATAGTTGGACTTCAGGATCTGAAGGGTCTTTTCCAACCTCAGTGATTCAATCGTCCCCCAAGGGAAACAGATTAGTGGTGGACTTGGCAGTGTTAGGTTAATAGTTGGACTTCATGATCTTAAAGGTCTTTTCCAACCTCAACAATTCAATCATTCCCCAGGCCACATGAACTCCTCCATGCTCTCATCTCCAGCCTTTTCTCAGTGCACGAGCCCCAGGCAGAGCTAACACCTTGGTCCCCTGGGATATCCCTTTCCTGAATCCTCCCACAACCATCAACAGGAGCTAAAGCCATCTGCCTGGGCTTCCAAACTACCAGCAGTTCTGCAAAGAGCTTTCAGTCCACTTGCCATGGGACACAACGGATGGGATGACACCATGCAAGTCAGAAGGCAAGAAACCTGAGTGCACTAACGGGCAGCGGCTGGTGCTGCAGTAAAAGGCTGAGGTTGGCAGTGGAGGCTGCAAGCGGGTCGGCTCTTACCTGACCACCTGCAAAAATGACAGGGGTGGAGGCGGGCTTTGGGCGGTAGGGAATGGTGGCACCTTTTGGTGGGGACTAGGAAAAGGGACAAGGAGAGGGAGAGAGAACATTAGAACAGCTTTCCTGAAACGGCGGCAAAAAGAGCGTTAGAAAGCACCCGACGGAGCACGGCCCCCGGGGCCGCCACCAGCAACACCCGCACCAGGCGAACCGCGTTTCTGGACGGGAGGACACGGAGGGGACAACCATGGACAACAAGGACAACCTGGGGTACAGGAGATCCCCTGCTGAGGCACAAGATCCTAAATCACTTCTTGGACCTCCGCTATCTCCCTCACCTTCGCTCTGTTCTCCACAAATTACATCTCCTGGTCTAGACTCAAGTGTGATGCTAGAAGGCAGCAACACCTTCCTCAAAACACCCCAAGAAGACCCTCAAGGTGCAGCAAGATGGGGAGGTACACCCATGGACCAGGCTTTTCATCCCTGGCTGTCAGGAGCCTCCTTGTGCAGCAGCTTTCTCTGCAGCCCAAGAGCTCTTGCAGGTTGACAGCCCACCCCGGAGTCACAGCAGCCTCGCCGAGCACCAGGAGCTGTGGCACAGCATCGTGAGTGTGGGCATCAGAAGGAGTGAGCAGCTCATCTGAGCAACCTGGCACGATGCTCAAGCTCTTTGACCCCTCTCATCTTCTTCACAGCTGGAACAGGGTCACCTTCAGGACTTGGTCTATCATCATCCAAGCTGGGACATGGGTGGCCTTGCAGCAGATGCTGCAAGGCACCGTCATGGTGGTCAAGACATCCCATGCCCTGGTGGGACAAGTGGCAATGATCACTTTGGCCAGGGTGCTGAGCTCTGGAGGAGCCAGAGGCTGGAAACCTCTCTCAGGTGACAACATCAGCGTTTCCAGAGATCTTATCATAGAGCTGCATGGTGGTAGCAGTCCATGTGAGCAGCCAGGTGGACATCAGCAGCAGAGGCACCCATGGGCACTCCCAGCCCTCCTTCTCCAGCAGCTCCATTCCCACTGACCAGGACATCTAGCTCCTCCCTGATGTGGCCTGACCAGTACCTGGATAGGTCTGAGAAGCTGTAGTGATCCACATCAAGCTGTAGTGATGCATCCCACAGGGATCTTCTCACCCAAGTTACCTCTGCTGGTTTTCTCTTGAACATAACTAACAGGCCATAGAAGAGATTCTGGAGGTTTCTAGGGATCAGGAGAGATCTCAGATAAAAGTCTCCTGGTTCTACCTGAAGTGAAACGACTCAGCTACTGCTATGCAAAGACAGGCAACATAAATTCTGCTATCTCATGGAAATAATATTTTCTGTATGTTCTTCTAGATGTCCACTTGTAGCCACACAGAGGAGCAGCAACCTTTCCTTTGGTTGGTGAGAACAGCAGCCACCAAAGACTTCACAACAGACCTGCAAGCATCACCTGGGAACCACCTCTGCCGTAGTCCAGAGCACAACCTGGAGTCACCATGCAGCTGAAATCACACTCCTCTGGCAGCAGAACCTGAGCATCACCACCAGCATCATCACCAGGCTAATGTGACTTATGGTGATGCCTCCTTAGCTGTGCTGCTGCCAAACTGCTTATGTTTGGTTTTGCTTCATCTCCACCAAGCCTTGGCATCTTCATCTGAAGCTCTTGCAGCTGCAAATGTGTTCCTCCCGGCCATGAGGAGGCAGAGGAGGCAGAGGGGCCTGAGGTGGGTCTGTGGCCGTCCATCTCTGGGAGGCACCAGGAGTGGAGGGTGTCACCGTCCTGTATCTCGAGGGGTTTCCTCCTGGAGCTTCTCCCATCTGAGATGGCAGGTGTGGACGTGGGGCATGTGGCTATGGTCATCCCTGGCAATAAGCCATTGGTACAGCAGCATGTCTCCACAGCAGAGTTCTCCAAGCTGTGCTCGTCAGCATTTCTCCCAGAAAACGGCACCCTGGACACACGTCCACGCGCTCTACAGGCCCTGCTCTCCACCAGCCTTCCTCACTACCTGTCCCACTGCCCTTGCTTGGCTTCCCCAGCATAGGGGATGCCCTGGCCTCCTCCTCCTCCCTGCTGTGGTCCTCACAGGGCACTGTGAGCCCCACGAAAGGAGGCCAGGTGCTTGGTGGAGGGGCTGCAGCCCCTGTCCCCTTCCCATGGCTCCCTCAGTGCTGCTGGGACACCAGTCTACGGCTGTCCCAGCCCACCTGGCCTCCTCCCCCTCTCTCCTGTGGTAGGACAAAAACCATCTCCTTTGGGGCACCTGACCAGGCAGGTTTCCAGTGTGGGACTCTAGAAACAACGTCAGCAAACGGTGAGGAAAACACAGTGGGTGGGTTTCAAACGGAGGTACCAGGAGATGAGTGGTCCAACAACGCGTGGAGAAGGGGATGAGAGACACGCTCCACAGCTCCCAGCGCCGTTGTGGTGCCAGCTGGGGTTTGGGTTTTGGGTTTTTTTTCCTACGTACTTTACCCCCTTTGTTACAGACTGTACCTCCAGCATCACCACACAGATCTGTTTGACACACTGGATAATTGCGTCGGGTGTCCCCGAGATTGTCACCGCCCGCTCCGTGGAGTTGGGCAGCATGTCCCCCGCCACTTGAACCTGAGCACCTGTTGACTGGAGACAGAAAGAAAGAGAGAAGAGGAGAGATCCCACAGCTGAAAGCCTTTCCTTGCAGCCAGCTCACACGTCACAAGAGCTGCGCTGCCCCGCGCCGGCAAGGTCCCACGGGATGCTGCTCCTACATCAGCAGGACCATCCTGGGAAGCAACGTGATGAGTGATCCTCACAGCATAAGGATCCCTCTTTCCAAGGCAGCTCCTCCTTGGTCAGAGCTGTGATTACACCCAATAACCAAACCAGGTCTGTCTTACCTCCCTGATTTCCTTGATCTTGGAGCCTCCTTTGCCGATCAGCGAGCCGCACTGACTCGCCGGCACGACCAGTCTCAGCGTCACCGGAGGTTTGCTGGTAGCAGTGCTGTTGCTCATTGAGTTGGTTATGTCCTTGGGAAGCAAGAATGCAACACATCAGCCCTTGGTACCCAACCAGGTGCTTGCCATCCAGGCCAACCCAAATGCCCTAGGTCAGAGAAGAAGGGTCATGTCCCCCAGATCTGCAGCTGCATCACTGCACATCCCTGCAGTTAATTAAGTGTGAGACCTCTGGGACACTCCACTGAAGCTCAGTTCTTGGTTAGTTAGAGATGTCTGGAAGGTTTTGTGCTGAGATCATGTACCAGTTAAGCAAGTCCAACCAGGGTTGGAGGTACCCAGGCCCATCTGCACTGCTGGCCCCAGTAGTGGGCATGTTGGAGCTCTGCTTGGCCAGCGGGCCACCCAAGGATCTGAATGCAGACCATTTTACTCTGCCCTCCTGAGGTAAAGGACTCACGTTGCTCACCTCCTCAAATTTGTAGGCAATCATGGCGAAAGCCTTGAAGATGGCATCAGTGGGGCCGGTGATGGTCACAATTCGCTCGGGGCAGTTCCCCTCCGAGATGTTGATCCTCGCTCCACTCTGGAAAGAGAAGGGCAGCCCTGGAATAACCACAGCCAAGGAACCAGTGGAGATGCAGCCCCTGGGAATCTCCAGTTTGGATCCTGTCCCAGCTTGGGAAGGTTCAACACCCAACAGCAGAAGCTCAAAGAGCCCCAGGAGACCAGCAAGTTCATTGTTCACTTGGTTCCTGGTCATTACCTCTGCCAGCCTCTCTACACCTCATCTAACCTTAAAAACTCCCACTTTTTCCTCCTGTGGTACTTCCAGTGCTGCTGCACCCCAATCCTCAGCAAGGGTTTCCAAGCATCCACCTCGGGTCTTTTACTGACATGCCAACCCATGTGAACAAGGCAAGACCAGCTGGTGGGGTCATTGCTTCTAAAAGCTTCTTGGTAGCTGCAGGCACAAAGACCTGGGGCAAACTGAAGCATCTTAGGAGTAACTTCCTTTCACTGTTTCATTAAGAGCAAATTCTTGGCTTTGGAAAACTCCCATCAAATGTTACCAGAGTTTGAATACTGAGTGAGAAAAGTGCATCAAAGAGCCCTGGGTACAGCCAGCTTGTGTGTCCTGGTCCCAGGAGTTACTGCACGGGTGGGACAGCCCAACAGCCCTTCCCACTCCTCTCCCTTCCTCCTATTTTAAAGAGCAGGGTTGCTCACCTCCTCACGCATCTTCTTCACGGTCTCTCCTTTCTGAAATAAGAATCAGAAACACAAGCTATTGTTAAAAAAAAAAATATCAAAGACTTCTTCAAAGCAACCCCTCCAAACACCCATTTCTAATACCCAGTCAAACATCTGGGCAGCTCTGCACTGCCTGGTCCTCCATCCCCACGTGATGGGCAGGCTGGAGAGCTGAGGCTGTAAGCCCCATCGTAACCTCTGTAGACACAACAGATGAACCAACTGCAGCTTCTGCCTCCGTTTCTACATTTTCCATTAGGAGGAAAAATGCATGGAAAAAAAACTCAGGAACTGAGCAGATGTTGAGGAAAGTTGGCACTTCAGAGTGTGCCTTCAAAGGGCAGTTACCTAGTACCTCTAGAGAGATCTAATACCTTTATATCCAGATATAAAGCAGGTACAACAGTGAATCTTTCCAAGGTTGGACAGGCTGATGGAAAAATAAGGTGCAAGCACATAAAAAAAGGTGTTTGTGCTCCAAATCTTCACTAACACAAACCTGCTTTTGAAAAGCATCAAAAAACCCAATCCTGTATAGCCAGGACTTTCCAACCCACCATGGTAAGCACCAGGGAGCAGAGCATCTCATGAAGCTTTTCTGCATGAGCTAAATGGCATCCTGTGTCCTCAGGGGGAGGTGCTGAAGTTGCACCAGGGGAGGTTTACATTGGATGTGAGGAAAAATTCCTTCACCCAAAGGGCAGTCAGGCATTGGAAGGGGCTGCCCAGGGAGGTGGTTGGAGTCACCTTTCCTGGTGGGATTTAACAGACGGGCAGACGAGGTGCTCAGGGACATGGGTTAGAGGTGGAATTGGTAGTGTTGGGTTTATGGTTGGACTTGATAAAGGTCTGGGACATGGTTTAGAGGTGGAATTGGGTTTAGACTTGATGATCTTAAAGGTTTTTTCCAACCTAAATGATTCTAGGATTCTAAGATTTAGATGGGTTTTCAGGACATTTCTTAATCTCACTTAATGAATTTATTTAATGAACGTGTCAGGGCACCGTGATCATAAACACCTATTTCACCACCACAGTGAAGCAGCTGGAAACAGCACTAGATCAGTTTGGTGGTTGGTTTTGTTGGGGGGTAGAATGGTCTTTGATCCCTCTGTGGATGTCCCATCATTGCTGTTCCACAAACCCAGCGACACGCTCACGCACATCAAACATTGAAGGGACATTACAAGGAAGAGGTGATGGGCATCTACCACACCAGGGGCAGCAAATGGTGCAGGCAAGAGCATTAAATACACCTTTAAAAGATGTTGTTACCTTTCCAATGATGCTTCCGACCTCCTATTGAAAAAAAGACAAACACAAAGGAGAAGACATCAGAAGATGCAAAGACAACCCAGCCCAACCCCATAATGAAGCAAAAACCCGGTGCACACTGTCCTCAGCAGAAGGACAGGGTGGGAGCAGGCATGAGAGGGGACAGGAGCGCTGTGCCACCACACCACCCTCACCATCAGCAGGAGGAAACCTGCCCCTGGGAACCCCAGGTTGGACACGGACACGAGTGGAGGTGTGAGCCCCTTACCTTGCCGTGCATCAGCAGCCGGATGGTGAGGGTGACGTTCAGGCCGCCTTCGGAGACCTTCGACTCCATTTCCTACCAGGGGACAGGAGATGTGTGTTAGCTGGGAGGGCAGCCTGGGCGCAGAAGGAGACAGCACCACGGCTGTATCACCTGGGGACAGAGAGGGGGAAAGGTTTTTGGCAGGTTCCTCGACACGGGATTCATAGAATCATAGAATCATAGAAGATATTGTGAGTTGGAAGGACCCACAAGGACGATGGAGTCCAACTCCTGTCCCTGCACAGGACAAGCCCAACACTCACACCATGTCCCTCAGGGCCTTGGCCAAAGGCTGCGGCAATCTTGTCAGGCTTGGTGCCATCAGCACCTCCCTGGGGAGCCTGTTCCAGTGCTCCACCACCCTCTGCCTCAAGAACCTTTTCCTCATGGCCAACCTCACCCTCCCCTGCCACATCTTCCTGCCATTTCCTCTGCTCCTGGCATTCGTTGGTGGCCAGAGAGAAGAGATCAGCGCCTGCCCCTCCTCTGCCCCTTGGGAGGAAGTTCTAGACCCCCAGGAGATCTCCTCTCAGTCTCCTCTTCTCTGGACACTGCAGAGCAGCAGGGCAGGAGAAACCCACAGCTGGAGGAGCTGCAGGGAGATGTCAGGAGCTGAGCACCTTCATGGGTGCAGACAGGGCTGCCCACTCGCTGTAGGGACCGTGCTGGGCATGAGCCCAGGAACAGCCCATGGCTCTGCCATGGCTTTGCCACCAGCTTATGCAAAAGTCACCGTGGGAGCAGACACAAGTGTCCAAGGTGGCACAGCCATGTTCTAGCCCACACCTGCACCAACCAAAATGCAGGTGGCTGCAGGATCAGGGAGTCAGTGGAGCTGCCTGGTCAAAGACCGATGGCTGAACTGGGACTTCAAAAGACCCAGGGCACCCACCCAGCAAACCAAAATTCACCCCTTTGAGTGGGAATGTGGCACTGGGAAATTCAAAAGCCAGTTCTTCAATGACCAGGAAATATCCATCTGATCCGAGGAGAACGGGGTTGGTGTCCCAACTACTACACATCTGCGTTTTCATCCCAACCCATGAGCACCCTGGCTGGGCAATGTGTCTCAAGACCACACCATTCCCAGCTATTCACTCTTGGCACGTATCTAACCAAACCTCCTGCTGTCGTGTTCCTCTCCCTTCCCATTCTCTCTCTTTCCTCCTCTGCCCTCTAGAGGGAAAAACACCACCAATATTTTAACACAGGGGAAAAAAAACCCCAAAACCCACAGAATGGCAAAAAAAATCCTTCCTTTTCCTTCCTGATGCCTCCTTAGTAGCATCTCCGTGTGAGGACCAGGCCTGTGAAATATCTCTGCAGCCTACTGCATGGTCCTGTCTCAGAGGGAGATGCCAGCATCCTTCTGCGCCCAACGCCGAGAGATTAGTCGCAATTTTCCACCGTGTTATTTAATCCCTCCGTATATATCAGACGGGAGATTTTTCATCCTGGTCACGAGCATCTGGCATTTTCCTTTGCTCAGACAAGGGCTTAGGTGACCAAAAAATGGGAGGTAAACCAGTTCTCAAGTATTATTTTCATGTAAAGAGGCAGCGGGCATGAATAATCAGGCAGCAGTGCACCATTCATGGCTGGGAGATGGGTTTGATGAAACATCTCCTCTTCCAAGAGGTTCTTATGAAACTCAAAATGAGTAAAACCTACGTGGTTAACAGGGAGCTGGTGTTCCCTGGGAGCTAACAGGAGATGGGCTCACTGGGAATGAGCTTGCCCAGAACCTACTTGCAAACGTTGATCTTGAGGTCGGTGGAGGTTACAAAGTGAAATCCTCGTAAGAAGGATAAGAAATGAAATGTGGTGAAGGTGTCAAGCCACTGTTAAGGACGGGGAGAACATTATGGAGGAAGAAGGTGACTACGTTGGGGACCAGAGTAATGGGAAGGAGCTGACGCACCACAGTACAACACGTGAGATCAGGAACCTTCTCTTTCAAGTCTGAGTCCACTGCAAGCAAACAAAAAAGGCAAATAAATAATTGGTTGTGCTGATTAACCCCGAGCTGATCTCTGGGCACGGGAAGCAACGCTGAAAAGGATGGACATGCTGATTTGTGGAGGTCAGCGTTGCTGCTGCTCCCAATGTACCAGGAGACAAAGCGCCTGCACAGAAGAGGTGCCACCCCCAGGGATGTCCTGTTCCAGGAGCCATCTAGTCCTGTCACAAGGAAAGGAACAAAACTGTGACACCACTGCAGCCACCCAGGAGGCTGGAGCATGCCAAGATCATGGCACAGCTCCTGTTCCCGGCTGAGAAGCATCGTCTGACAGCAGAGCCAGAGGAAGGCACAGGGTGATGGTCAAGGAGCAGAGAGCCCAGATGGTCAAGAAGGACAAGGGCATCCTGACCTGGATCAGCACCAGT
>NW_010317909.1:0-1220 GCF_000700745.2 Antrostomus carolinensis
CCAGGCCATTCTGGGATTCTGTGATCCCAACCAGTGGTGGGAAAAGCTCAGCTGGGCTATCCCTTTCCACTTTGTCCTCTGTCATTATTTTAAGGTCTGGATCCCTTGCTGCTGAGATGATGCCCCCATTGTTGTCACCTGCTTGGGATGAAAAAAAAAATCCTCTCCCTGCCAGCTGAGTCCCTGGTGTCCTTCCCAGGACGGGGTGTTCCTCTGGCTGTGGGAACCATCTCCCAGCAGGGTCTTGGCTCAGGCTGTCCTGCCTGGCGTGGCTGTCCCAGGTAGCTGTGTCCTCACTGGTGGCTGGAGATCTGGGCTCAGCCTGCAGATCCCTGGCAGCTTCTCTCCCTGACTGCGACCTGGGAGGCTTTTCTGCAGTGCTCTCCAGGAAATGCCATTGGAATGACTTCCACTGCAGCTTCCTGCCCGGCCTGCAGCAGCATTCCAACCCACGCAGAGGCGAGTTCGTAGAGCTTTGCTCTTCGCCCCATTTACTGGGTTCTGCTTCTTTGGGGCCCTGCCTGTGTTCCTGGCTCTGGGTGCAGTTTGATTCCCTTCCTTAGAGCTCCTGCCTGTCCTCCTCGGAGCAGCCCACTTAACCCCGTGGTCTCCCCGCAGAAGGGACAGAGGGGACAGCGTTTCCTCTCCTCCCAGGGGAGCCGCTGGGAATTCAGATTCGTGAAGCACTCCCAGGTTCTTTAATCCAGAGAATGGATTTCCAGTCATTTGAAAAAAAGACCTGTGAAATAATTAACAGGCTGTTTCTTGCTGCTCTGTGTTCACAGCTGCTCTCAGTAATGTCACTCTTCCTGATCATCCTGCTCCTCTGAAACTGGAGCTGGGTCTCCCTGAGCGCTGCCCGGGGTCTCTCCCCATCTCAGCAGCAGTGGGGAGGGAGGGAGCAGCCTGCTCTCTCTATTCCCCTGTGGAAGCTGCAGCTTTTTGGGGTGCTGCACCTGATTTCCGTGGAGCTCCTGTGTGGTTTGTGTGGGTGGTTTACCCCCCAGCTCACAGCCCACGCTGGCTGGTGCCACGACACATGGAGGCCTTTGCTTAAGGTTCCTCTCCGTTGATTCTCACCACGCTGCTGCCAGCTGTAGCACGGTCCCATCTTGACGTTAGAAGGAGGATTTCTCCAGCAGCTCTTTCCCCACAAGCTGTAGAGCCCGAGTGTTCCCAGGAGGAGCTGGGGGAAGGGATGGATATCAGTTGTTCAAGTG
>NW_010317909.1:1371-2290 GCF_000700745.2 Antrostomus carolinensis
GCCCTGCCTTGGCGTGGCAGGGGAGCAGTGACTCTCTGCTCCTCCACCCTCCCGAGAGGGATGTTACCCTCAAACACTATTGTTCTGAGCAGCTAAAGGTTAAGGCAGATAATGGAGGCATGAAAGGGACGCGGTGTCCCTCGGTGCCAGGGCACTCCTTGGTTTGCTGCCCTGGCCTTGGACAGGGAAACTGTTCCTCCTTCCTGCTCCCCACCTGGGAGGGTGTGCAGGGGGGTTGCTCCTCCACCCTCCCGAGAGGGATGTTACCCTCAAACACTATTGTTCTGAGCAGCTAAAGGTTAAGGCAGATAATGGAGGCATGAAAGGGACGCGGTGTCCCTCGGTGCCAGGGCACTCCTTGGTTTGCTGCCCTGGCCTTGGACAGGGAAACTGTTCCTCCTTCCTGCTCCCCACCTGGGAGGGTGTGCAGGGGGGTGTTTGCTGCCAGATTTCATAGACTCACAGAATTGTAGTGGTTGGGAAAGGCCTTTAAGATCATTGAGTCCAACCTTAAACCCAACACAACCAATTCCACCTCTAACCCATGTCCCTCAGCACCTCGTCTGCCCGTCTGTTAAATCCCACCAGGGAAGGTGACTCCACCGGGGCAGCCTGTTCCAATGCCTGACTGCCCTTGGGGTGAAGAAATTCTTCCTCAGATCCAACCTAAACCTGCCCTGGTGCAACTTGAGGCCATTTGCTCTCGTTCTCTCTCTCTGAAGTCCCCCTCCCAATGGTCCTTGGGATGCCAGGAGCTTCAGCTTGGGGCGGTTTCCCTGCGGCGTGCCCGTGGGCTGTGCTGGCTGCAGCCGGGCTGCCCTCCCCACGCTCGGGTGCGGAGAAGGGTGACTCTGTGCCACGGAAGCAGAACACCCGTTGGAGCGGAGGGGCAGGGGCTGCTGGGGGGCAGAACCGTTGG
>NW_010317910.1:0-3274 GCF_000700745.2 Antrostomus carolinensis
CTGGGCTGGAGGCGAGTCCATCTTGGAGCCAGGGGAGCTTCCCTTCTCACAGGGGCCATCACTATAGCCCCTTCCCCCACTACCAAAACCACCCCCCCTCCCCCAAACCCAGCACACTGCACTGTTTTCCAAACACGCTGTCTGTGTGGGGAGTTGAACTATACTCCAAGTGTGCAGTGTGTATCACTCTCTCCATTGCATCCCCTCTGCTTACATGTGCTTCAGGTGAAGGCCATCAGGCCAGCATGTTTTGCATATTAGCTGTGATACAAGGCTCAGTATAGGAAGCACGTGGTTTTTGACAGTGTATCATGGGCATGCGTGCAAATTCACTGCTGTATGGGGTACAGATGAAGACACAGAGTGGGTTTGAACATGGCAATATTCATCATGTGGCCAGGGCAGCATGTGAAAATGCATGTGTGTCTAATGCAGTGTGAGGCGTGGTGGAAAAGGTGCACGTGTGTACAAGTGTGGGGGGGGTGAGCATGGTGTGTAGTGTTTCCAGCATAAGGTGCAGGACGTAGCTTACACCTGTGTGTTTATGTGTGCGGTCAAAGTGTTGTGTTCACAGATGCATATTTGTTGTGGGAAAAATATGCAATGACTTTGCCTGTCTGATGTGAGGCATTTTCAGCCCTGCTCACTATATGTTTGGTGGCAAAGTGTCTTTGAACCTGAAGTAATGGAGATAGGTGATGCTGCTGCATGAGAACACACCTCAGCCTTCTGTCATCTCCTGTGAGAGAGAAGGTGGCTGGGCAGGCAATGACAACAAAGGGTAAGGAAAGCTTTCTGTTCCTGCTAACCTCACTGCACCCTGAGGGGAAAGGGCAGGTGCTACTGGAGAAACAATAGGATATTGGAAGAGAGAAGAGGCAGAGCCAGTCTCAGCTACAAGCTGAAGAAAAGGTAAAGGGTTTACTTCAGCTAATAATCCAGTACAATAAATATTAATGCAGTTCTAGTAATGCCTTGACTTGAAAATTATGATCTTTATATTCTCCTGCTGCTTCCATGCATCACTATTTATAGCATTTATTAACAATCTTTTAATTCCCAAAGACCAATACAATATCCAGATGACATTGTCCAGAGTGCAAAATTGGGGAGAACCAGACAGAAAGGTGCTGCAAGATCCATCTGTTTCAGGAGAATATTAACTAATTCCTGTGACACTTGTATATCCAGGCATGAGCTGTGCTTTGGGGTGCCTGTAAATTTCCAGGAAGATAAATACCATGGGACTTGCAACATCCTCCTAAAGATTGGCAGCGCAAGCTGGGGCAGCTGCTGTTCGTGGTCAGCCGTGCTCTGCCTGGATCAGTCCTGCAGTGAGCTCTCTGGTCACACTCTGTGGCTCACCCTGGGGGAGAATTTATCTGAGATTGAGTAACAGGAATGAGCTGGAGTCTCTCCCTCTGGTAGGCTTATTTCTGTTTTGATTTGTGTTTCTTTCATCTTGGACATGACTGTTTTATGGAGGTGAAAACATCAGTCTTTTAGCATAATTTGTGATCTCTTATGTTAGCCCAGATATCCATCATGGTGATGGTGTCAGGCCCTAATGCCCCAGGCCATCTCTTTCCTTAGGTAGTCTCTCCTCCAGGAGAATGTTTCCAGCCAAAGCAAGCATCAGGATGACTGGAGAGAGGATCCCAGGTGCAGTGATAGTGACCAAGGCAAAGTATTAATTACTTAACCTCTCTTAACCAGCTGAACCCCTAGTTTTCCTGCAGGCATTGCTCCAATCCCATCTCCATAACCCACGGAACGAAGGTGACAGGATAATATTTCAGATATGGACCAGTCAAATCACATTCAGCAAATGCACCTGCCTGCTGTTTCTCTCAGCGGTGGCACTGACACACTAAGACAAAGCAGTACGGCAGGTACAAGGCATACAAACATCACCAGTGCACCACTGTCCTAGGAAAGGGGAGAGCAGGAGTGGGAGAAGCCTGCTTGGATACAGATACAACACCATAGCGGTTTGCTACGTGAGCCAGCAGACCATATCACAACCTACACAGCAAAACCTGCACTATGTTTTAAGCTGAAATTCGAATTTAGCTTTTAGCTGACCTCTGCCCCTCTGGCTGGAGTCACAACACCCTTCTGCCATACAGAGGGAGCTTGTTTTAGTCACGATGCTGGATATGAGCATAGAAACTGCTGCTATGGGCAGGCTCCGAGTTTACACAGTGCGGGATGAATTGCTGCTTCTCCCTCAGCACTAGCAACAAAAGCTCACGCTGTGGCAGCACCCTGCATGCGTTGGGGAAGAGGAGATCCTGTTAAGCCTAGCAAGCTTTACTCCCATGAGTTTCCGCGTTGTAATTCTTGACTTCAGTGCTCCAAGCTACCCTCTGGCTGAGCGTGCAGGGCAGAGTGAGAGCCGACAGCCGCTCCTCAGCAGCATCGGCACAGCCCGTTTGTGACGCTCCGGCCAGTGGCACCGGCATGAACCGCAGGGGAGGAGAAGGAGGGAGGAGGTGGAAGAAGCAGCACGTCTCTCGCCGCTTCCCCAGATGACAGCACGCATCCCTGTCCTCCTTGCACACCGCTGGTGCCTGACGTGGAGTTATGGCACTGAGCAAATGGCGCCCGCTGGTCTCACCAGCTCCCAGCATGTCTCCTTCCCACTCAGCACACACGTATCTGCAAGGAAAAGCAGCCTGGATCTGCCGCCACTGCAGGCTGACTTTTCAGAGTACCAGATCTCCTCATCTCTGCTTTTCCCCGGGGCCTCCTCACACCCCCTGCCCATGGCCGGGAGTCCCACATCGGCCTGAGCTGTCACGAGACAGTGGGTGCTAGCGGTTCCCTGAAGGACATGGCTGGCAGGGCACCACGGGACCCGTCCTACTGCACCCCATCTGGGGAGCAGGGCAGGCCCAGGGATGGCGGCCAGGCCCAGCCACGAGCCCTGACCATAAGGCACATCACGGCGACGAGGCGAGTCAAGATGGGTAACCCATCTCTAGGTCAGGGTCAGGCCCAGCGATGGCAGGGCTGTGGGGACAGGGATGCGCTGAGGCTGGGACCTGTGGGCCTGGCTTGGCAGGGCATATGGCTGGGCAGGGTATGGCTAGGGGACCTGGAGACCCATCCTGCTGTGGCATCTCTGGGGCAGGGGCTGATGGACTTGGGGGGCTGTGATGGGGTCCTGGGCTATGGGCAGGGCATATGGCTGGGGCTGATGGACTTGGGGGGTTGTGATGGGGTCCTGGGCCATGGGCAGGGCATATGGCTGGGGGCGAGGGGATTGGGG
>NW_010317910.1:3343-12733 GCF_000700745.2 Antrostomus carolinensis
TCGTGGGGCCCTGCCAGATGGCTAGGATTGTTCAGGGCCTTAAAATGGCAGAGAATGCCTCAGTGCATCCATTACACTCCTTAAGACCTTGGCATGTCATCCAGGTCTAATTAAAGTTCATGGTGGCATGGCAAGACACAGTCTGATACACACTTGTGACAACATAACCAAAAAAAAAGGAGAGACTTGACTTGTCCTGGTAGACAGGACAGAGGAAATGTTCTGGGAAAAAGTAACAGCAAGAAGTTCTGACAAAGCTGCCTCTTTATTTACAAGCACACGTGGGGAGAAATGCTACAGTTACCCGTTTTGGATCAAGCCTGTGATTTTCAAATGCGTCTTTATTGACTGGTTGATTTAGCTCAAGTAGTATGAACTTTACAAGAACCTGCGGCTAACCAACACAAAAAAAGAATTACCATCATTACCCCATACACCACCAGACTAGCGCAAAAACAGAGGTCAATGCCACAATCCAGTTAAAAGAACTGTAAAATAACTAAATTAAACTGTAAACTCTACATGTAACAAACGGCTGAGATTAGTCCCGCACATGTTACTTATAAACCCAGCAGTGGGAGGGGAGGGGAGTGGAGATCCGAGCACACAACCAAGCACCCCAGATACCAACTCTTTCTCCCCGGGCGTGTCTAAGCATGGGCTCATTTGAGACAACACACAACCACGTGCTTGGCAGCACGCACGTGAGCAAGTGGGCACACCACAGAGGCACACCATCTGCCTGCATCTTGTCTTTTAGCCTAGAAAGCCTCCTGAGTCTGTTCTCTGCTTCAGAACATTGAGGGTTCATAAAACAAGAGACTCATGGATTTGCACCCAAAGGATGTGAAAAGAGCCTGATAATTGGAGGAAAGTGGGCCAAAAAGAGAAGACTGAGCACTGCAGACAGAAACTGAAGTTACCTAAGTTGGCAGTAGGTGCAACTCATCCAAATGCATTTATTCCTGATGAGCGCGTGATGGAAGAGCAAACCTGAAGGTCAGGATGAAAAACTGGGGAATACTAACCCACTCACTTCATCCTATGTTCCCTTTTCTGTTTGGCTGTTATGATTCCTCTGTCTACATACCCTGCACACCCCCTCCCTTCTCACCCCTTCACCTGCTACTTCCCATACCACAGGGGCAGTGACCCTCCTGCCCCACTACACTGCCTCCCTGACCTTCACACAGTTCTGCTAGTGACTCCCAGCCTGCTCTTCTGCCTCATGTGCCTCTGTGGAACAACACTCAGAGAATGCTGAAACCCAATTTCCTGTCTCCCACAACCAGCGGAGCACTCATCTTGGTTCCTCATTGCTGAAGAATGCAGAGAACTGAGATCTAACTTCATGTAAATGAAGCAAACACTTTCAATTAATTTTGAGATCTGCCTGTCTTCTTCAGCCTTCTTGTCTTTTCCTCCCTCTTGGTCCCTCCCTTAAATGTAGGAATGTTTACAGTAACTCAGGTCCAGTTCTCTGATTTTCAGATAAAACCTCAGAATTTTCCTGAGAGTCAGCTCACTTCCCAAACTCCATCCCTTCATCAGAGTTATGGCAGTTACGGGAAAATCTGCTGTTCATGCCACTGGGAAGAAACTGCTTTGGCATAACAGCGTAAGACTTGCACATGACAGTGTCTATCTGGCACCTTTCTAAGAACAACACTGTCTTAAAATAAAATAATTAAAAAAAAAATCTTCAGAGAATCTATTCCCCTTCCCCTTCAAGTCTAAAAGCATCTCTCTTGTGGTGAAGAGTGGCACTGTTGTCTAATCACAAAAAGCCAGCAAAATACATATGGGAGTGACTGATTTCTTCCCCTTGTGCCTGTGGTGCAAGAGCTGTACAGCAATGAGATGTGGAAGGGAAGGCTAAACCCACAGGACCTCTGCCATCTTCAAATCTGCAGGAGGTTGGTACAAGGACAACACCAATGACAGGTAATTTTCTGTGTTCACCAATAATAAGACCATTAGTAGCTCACTGCCTTAATGCACAGCAAAGGAGACTGAAGCTAGGTAGCAAGAAAAGCTCTCACTTGTAGGCTAGACAGAAACTGAACAGACAAACTCGGCAGCGTCCAGGATCTGCCTCAGTGAAGTTCACTAAGAACAAGTTAGACGAGCAGCCATGGTGGACACATTTGGTATTCTCAGTCCTGTCTCAGAGCTAAAGTGGGCGAGTCATTCTCTTGAGGTCCTTTCTAGCCCTGTCTTTATGAGTTTATCAGTTGGCTTCACTGGAAGGAACAAAAGGATCGTCTCAAATTTTTCCATCCAGCACTTGCAATTTAAAGCAACAAAGAAAAAAATTCCTTCCTTCTTTCCCCCAACCTTTATGTCTCACAGCTGAGGAGTTCCCAGCTCTCAGAATTAGCCCTTCTAATACTGATGGAAGCTATGGGAAATGCAATACTCTTGAAACACTTTACAGGTAGCAGCTAGAGTGAGGACTGTCAGCACAGGACAGCCCTGTGGGGGCAAAGTGAAGTATTTCACAGCTCACTGATGCTCACAGGAGTGCAGCCCGTGCCACAGGCAAGGCGTGACAAGGTCAGAGTACAATACATGGCATGCCTTCCCCATCCAGTGAAAGGGTTACACAAAAATGGTCACCATGCCCAGTCATTCTCCTGGAGCTCTACCACACTGGCTTATCTAGCAGGCTCCAGTACTGGCTAACTTCTTCCAGCTGTGGTAAGATAAGAACTATGAATAGTGGAGTCTCCCCATCCTTCAGCGCAGAACCCCTTGTTAGCCTTCCACTTCACCCTTTCATACACTGTCCCCTTACCCTCCCTCCCCTCAATTTAAAAAATAATGGTTATAATTAATGCATGGAAGGTGATGGCATTGTGCATGTGGTTCACTTCCAGTTCTCTCCCCCTCTTCTCAGGCAACCTCCTTCCTCCTCTCCAACATCCCCCCCCCCAAATCCATTCCATCAGTCCATCTCGACTGCATGCCTGGGGGGCTGGTGCTCACTTGCCGTAGACGCTCTCATCGCTGTAGGCCACATAGAGAAAATAGTCCTCCTCGTGGTTATCCTGCAAGGGAAGAAGGGAGAAAGTAACAAACCAAAGCTCTGTAACTCACTACAGGTGAAAAAGCCCAACAAAGAGAGGCTTGTAACAAGAGCGTGTAATCTCTCTTTCACTGTTTCTCCCCACCGAAGGCGTCGCTTCCTCTACCAATGAGAACGTATGGCAACTCCCTCTCTTTGGCCACAGCTCTGCTTTTAAAATCAGGCATGTCACATTTCTGGACACACTGAATTTACTTGAAGAGCCACAGCCACAATGTGCTGCAAACATGCAACAGAAACTGCTCTGACTGTTGCAGGCTGTGCAGCAGCATCCCAGCACTGGTATGGCCTTAAGATCTAGAGGAGAGACTTGGGAGGCTTTAACAAGTCAAAAATCACTTCTAGGTACTTCAACATTTGATAAACATGGTTATATTTCTTGGTTTTCAGAACACTTTAACAAGTAGCTGTATTTCTAGTTCTGTTTTACATATGGACAGTAAAGCTGAGTGACACAAGAAGGCTGCAGAGCACCAAGAACAGAGTCCTTAGCTCAGCTCTGGATAATTAAACGTACTTTCCTCCTACATGTCCAGATTTTGAAAACTCCCTGCATGTGTTAATCTTGTATTATCTTCATCAGTCCACATACATACACTTTGTCTATTTACTGTCAAAAAGTGACAGGTCAAATAAGGCTCACAGCACCATACTGGAGCTCTCCTATTAAAACACCCTAACACAGCAAAAGGAGAAATCAAGGAAAAATCAATCCAGGCTGCAGAGCAGCAATAATATAATGGCTATATAATTGAGGAACATTCCTCTGATGGACATAGAATATGCCTTTAAAGTCGATCAAATAACACAGCTCAGTAGAAATGCTGGGCAGCAATGTTCACAGTGTCCTACAAGGTCCTCACATATACAGTACAAGCGATGAAAAAGTAATTATGAACAAAGAATAAGTGTTCCTTGACAACATATTTATAGACAGTTGGTTGCCCAGGGGTACTGTGTTCTTCTACTGGCTAAAAGGAAATCTCTTTTGTATAAACAGGAAAGCTAGTGCATATGTTCTGCTCCCCCCAACACAATCTTTCCTCTGAAATACAAATAATAACGTGGTTTATTTCAATACTTTGTTAAAGTAGTAGGACCAACATATCACTGCTGGGGCAACTATTCACCACGTGATATGACAAGCCTTTCAACTAGCAAACAAGCAGTTAAAATGATGAGGTCCCCGGGTTCCTCTTTAGAGCTGCAGGATGGAACTTCCCTAAACAGGTGATGGGATACAGCCCAGGCTAAGTGGGTCTGTGTTGAGGCACCTGTGACCAAGTGGAAACCTCTGCCAGCTGAGTAGTGCTCAGTTGTCGTTCAGTAAGGATACGCATTCTTCCGGACACTCCAACAAAAGGAGAAAGAGCTGGGCCAGGCTTACCTCATACAGCTGGCCCATGGTAGCACTGGTGGGAGGGATGGTATTATTGACAAAGAAGAACAGGGCATCCTCTGGCCTCAGGTGGATCCGCTTTCGGATTAAGAAGTAGAATTGGCCAACTGAAAAGGAACACAAAACTTTAGATGCAGAAAGAACATTTTGGGGTGGTTTGTTTTGTTTTTTTTTACCCTAACCATGGTTATTTTCTTTTGGTGGTAGAAGTTGCATGCTGTATGCAAAAAGTAGGGAAAAATGAACAATGTGGGAAAGAAAGCAGTAACTTCATGATTGTAAACACATTAGCAGCCAATCCTCTTGGAGCTGGCAGTTTTTCAGGCCTCATATCCTCTAAATCCACACTTCACCTACTATGGGATGAAATGCTCTACTGCAGGGATTGGTGGGAAGACCTCTAGCTAGTGTAACCTTTAAATCTTATAAGGACACCTCAGAGAATCTAGCCTCGGTTTAAATGGTCGCACCATTCCTGAACCCAAATTCCTGACTACTTGCCTGACCTGTGTTGTACAAGAAAGTATTCCATTATATACTGCAAGAAAAATAAATGCTGTTTCTTTAACTCATTCATGTTCTCAAATGAAAACAAGTGTAATGACTCACAAAATGGCCATGACCATTCGGAAAAGGAACTTTGTAGCCATGACTCCAACCACAGAGGTGGAAAACAGTGGGACTATTTCAAGAACTTGTCTCTTCCTGCAACAAGGATCCAGTCTCAGGCAAACCTGCAGCTACGTCATCACTGACTGATGATTATGCTACTGCCTATGATACACAATTCAGTCATTTTCATCATGGCTAGAAGTCAGCAGTGACACATGCACGTTAGCCGAGCCAGTGGGATGCCACAGAGGATTTCAGAGAATTCTGCATGTTGTAATCCAGGCTGTAAGGTACATAAACATAACAAGGACAGCCAGACAAACAGGGGTAAAGATGTGGGGTCTGCCTGTGTATTTTCTTGGTGCTGATCATAGAATAAAAAGCATTTCTGAGACCTTCTCACTGAAAATTAGGACGAAAAGAGGTAGATTTTGTTACCTGTGAGGTCAGAAGGCACAAGATACTTCCTTTTGTCTAGGTCAGGTACTCTGGCTTTTGGTGCTTTTTCCACAATTACCTGGAGACAGAGAGAGTGAGAGAAAGCAAGAAACAACCCATGAGTACCATAAAATGAAATGGACCAAAAAGTATCAGTGGAAAAGGATATTACCCCTGGAGTGAGATGGTGCTACCAGGCCTTTAGAAATTTTGTTGGTTTATAATAAATACACAACATTCAAGAACAGACAGGTGAGAAGAAGATGTAAAATCACTGGCAATAGCTGTGCTGGGAGCCTGGGATCACAGCAGTAAGCACAGTGCATAAAAAATGGAGACTGGAACAGACATAAAAATAAACCATAATAGCCAAGGGGGAAAAAAAAAAATCAGGTCACCTTGATGGTCCCAATGCAGGTTAATTTTGTATGAAGGAGCTGCCAGGAGGCTAATACATGAACACAAGAAGTATCGCAAGTAAGTTGAACTGTTTCCAAGTTACAGTTCCAAACTGCCTGGCACAAAATCAGCCCTAGTCCCAGGAGTGCTGCATCCCAATTTCTACATTCACCAATATCAAGTGCTCTAGAATGAAGTAAAGAGTTAAAGAGAAACTAGAGCTCATTGGGGAATGTTGGGTTTGTTTGTTTGTTTTTTTTTCTTTTAATCCTCAGTTCTTCAGTAGTTATCTTCTACTCTGAAATTCAGATCCTTTAAGGTTATTTTCCCTACTTCATATAGTTAAGGACATTTCTTTATTCATATAAACATCTAATAAAAAACAGGCTACCATCTGGGCATCTGGACCCACAGAGACCTTTGGCACAAAATACTAATCCTCATTATATTCTAATGTCGTTACAAAATAGAAAAATATTAAACTGAGCAGCTTTAAGGTCAAACAGACAAAGAGATCTTTTGCTGCAGGAACATTTTTGTTACCAGAGCTAGGCAAAATGTTTACCTCGGAAGCAGGAAGTATTCCAAAGTGACCTGATCTTTTTCCATGAAAAGCCCTGGAAACCCTTCCAAAGGTTTGAAGTATGTTTCCACAGAACTACTGGGTTTGTGCAGAAAAAAATTGCAAGCAGTGTTGTTTTGTATGGTTTTGGCTTTTTTGTGATACATATTTTTGAACTGGTACGAGTTATATTACATGATTCAATCTATGTGACTTGCTGTTCTGCAGAAGCCATTTTGACCATCTAAACAGGAAGCTGGATTTTCTGAATCTCCTCAATTTTTTAATGCCATGAAACCCTATAATTGTAAATACTCCATCTGAGACACTGTGGGACCAATTTCTAAGGGCTCCATGCTTCCATAGCTCTTTGGTAACCCAAATCAGCAACTATATCTGTTGTATAACAGAAAAGGTTGAACTGCTGCTGACTAAGCCTTCTTTGAAAGCAAAATAGTGTTACCATGTCAGTGAGACATTGTGCCAGAGGAAAAAGTTACGATGGTGAGCTTGGTGTACTTAGCCTGGACAACTCATAGACTCATTAAGGTTGGAAAAGACCTCTAAGATCATCAAACCCAACCATCAACCCAACACCACCATACCCACTAAACCATGTCCTGAAAAGGTGCCATGCTAACCCAACTCGACTCCTTCTAGATCCAAGTGATTTTCTGCAAAGCATGTCACACCACAGAGATGACAGTTTGGACATCTGTGTTCCATTTGGATGCTGCCAACAGAGCCAAAACCCCTGAAAATTCTAAGTTTGTTTTTAAAATAGAAATGTAGTTGTCTCTGCTAGTTCAAGAACTTCAAGCACCTCAATTAGTACAAGGCATTCAAGCTCCTTCAGGCAGCTTGTGGTAGGACATGCGTTTCTGTACAAGATGTGGCCGGTAAATGCTATAAAGGAAGGACAGTTCCGCCACCTCACCAACCAGGTGCAGGCTGCACAGCAACAGCACTTTGCACATTTTTAACCTGTACATCCAGCAAGGCGATATCTAACACAACACATCGCATGGAGAGAAACCTTTAGTTCTTGTCTCCAGTTTCAAAAACTCCTGACAAGCAGAACTGCTAGCTAGCAGCACTGATGTGACCACTCAACTCAAAAGGGTGGTTTGTAGCTTGGCCGTTAGATAATAAAGGAAAAGAAGTCATGTCTATGAGGAAGAGGTGACGGTGTTGGGGCTTCTAAGCCCCTAGGAGAGATTTAAATCAGATCATCACTGAGCCGAAGAGAGATCTCCCTCTTGCAAAGAGGCAGGGAAGGAATGGAGGTACTCTGCTAATCTGATTATCAACTGTAGTCAGTTTGCCTGATAACACAGGTATCCCTTCTGAAGCACTAAACCCTTCACCCACACAAACAAACATACAAAGAAAATCCAAAGGGCAGATACAGATTATGTCTGCTGTTGCTGGGTGGTGACTGTGGTAATGTGGGACCGTGCCAACAGTATAATCTCAGCAAAATGCTGAGATGTATCAGGGCACTGCAGTGTAGGCAGCCAAACAGATGTCATCTTCAAGGATCCTGCTGTTGGGAAGGGCAGAGACAGAAGTGATGTAAAGAACAGTTGTCTGCTGCATCCATTTGTTCCATACGCAGCTCTGACAACAGGCTACCCCCCGACAATTCCCATCTGGGCCTTGCCATGCGTTGTTTTCATTTCATCTTCATTTATCCTTAAGTATAGCACACCTTGTTATTCTGGTCCTGGCTTTCTCCATAAAGATCTGCTGATGACTCCATCTTGACCTTCTTTTACCTCTTGCCAGACCAGGTCTGCTCCCGGGCTCCCCACACGGCTCTTCCAGACACATCTATCATGATGTGCTGTACAATCTGCCATCTTAATCCTCAGTTTACAGCTTGTCTCCCTCCTGACCTCCAGAGCCCTCTGCGGTCCCCATCATAAAACACAGAACCACACACACTTCAGTGCTGACTCGCTGTGTGCTCAACCTGTCAGGGGTCCCAAAACTAGCTGGGACAAACGCACCCAAATACTGACTTCCAAAAACTTCTGCAATTCCAGTTGAGGACCACTCCCAAGATAAAAAATGGTGCTAGTCTAAAAACATGGGGTGTAACCGCTCCCCCTTGCCCTTAGGTACGAGGGAGGGCAAGTTATTTTGCATGCAGTACCCCTGGGCTGTAAATCTAGGACAGAATTCTCCACTGGGGATGGAAAGAAAGAACATTTGCAAAACGTTTATTAAAAAGGAATAAAAAAACCCGTCACGATTAATTTGATTTGTCATTTCTTTTTTTTCCAATTATTATTAGTAATTATAAAGCACAGGCACTCCAAAGGGACCTAAGGATGAGGAAGCAAAGTTTAGCTAGAAGATGACCTTGTTTTCCAAGTGATGGTTTTTTTTCCACAGGATGATTAAACAGGAAGGCAGGAAAGTATCATTTTCTCTCATGCGAAAGAACAGAGCAAGACTGCAGCTAGAAGACAGGCCAAAATAAAGTAAAATAAAAATAAAGGGAAAGTATCGGGTGACACGGATTCAGACCTTGTTTTCTGCGAAGGTTAACCCACTCATTGTTCTCCTCCATTTTCACAGAGCTCATGGTAAGCTCCTTCCCCACCCCCCAACCCCACGCACGCAGGCTGCCAGAAAAAGCTTCGCAGCATTCTCGCTGCCGAGTTACTGCGGATCCCAGAAAGAAAAGGGTGTTTCACCCCGCACCCACCCCCCAGCGCAGACCCTCCTACACAATGAGCCACAGCTCTGCGCTACGGACAAAAGCTGCCTGGGATGAGAATCGGGACATCCAGAGAACAAGCATCTTTACTAATCTCATTTCTTTTGGCTTAAAAAAAATAAATAATAAAAAAAAACCCAACCCAGCAGCCGAGGTCCAGCAGC
>NW_010317911.1:0-256 GCF_000700745.2 Antrostomus carolinensis
CACCACCTCTGCCAGACAAGCCGAAGGAGAACCAGCCGCCCTCGTCCTAACGCCCTGCCCAGGGTGACACAGCCATTACCCTGCCCGCCTCGCTGCAGCTCCCCCGGCCTTTGCTTCCCCAGCATCAAATCCTTCTCATCCACTGGGGTAAAACCTTATGGAGCAGCTCAGCAGCTCCCCAGTGAAAGTCACACACCACACCACTCACCGCAACACCCAGCCAGAGATCCCCCTTGCCTCCCCGGGAGCGCAGACC
>NW_010317911.1:328-638 GCF_000700745.2 Antrostomus carolinensis
TGTTACCTGTGCAGGGAAACTCTCCCCGGTCTCTCCATCAACTAGCAGGTTTCTATCCAGGATCTCCTGCCCTGCGCTCCTCCAGCCGTCCCCGCGCTCCCTCCCATCGCTCAGCTCTTTGTCCACTTCGCTCTCTTTCTGACGGTGGCTGTAGTCAAAAATCTCTCGCCCAGCGCCGAGATCAATATCCTGTCTCCACAGGATGTCAATCAAATCGATGTCCTGAAAGACAGACCAGATTTACCACATTTCCTTCAACCCTGGGCAGGGTCCCCACCCACCGGCCCCTCCCAAGAGACACCCCCACCCC
>NW_010317912.1:0-729 GCF_000700745.2 Antrostomus carolinensis
GAAGTCGTCCTCGCACAAGAATCCCACCTCGCACAAGGATCTGGTCTCATGGGGGGGGGCAGCCTTGCACGAGGATCCAGTCTTATGGGGGGTCCTGGCCTTGCACGAGGACCTGGCCTCACACAAAGACCCGGCCTTGCACGAGGATCCTGCCTCGCACGAGGACCTGTCTTTGCATGAGGATCCAGCCTCATGAGAGGCCTTGCACGAGGATCTCACCTTGCACGAGGACCTGGCGTCGTGGAGGGGCCCAGCCTTGCACGAGGATTCGACCTCGCACGAGAGGCCAGCCTTGTGAGGGGGGCTGGCATTGCACGAGGATCCCGCCTTGCACAAGGATCCAGTCTTGTGCGGGGGGGCAACCTTGCATGAGGATCCCACCTCACATGGGGACCTGGCATTATGTGAGGGCCCAGCCTCGCACGAGGACATGGCTTTGCACGGGGATCCAGCCTCAAGGTGGGGGTCTGACCTTGCACAAGGATCCAGCTGGGTGGGGGGCATCGTTTCACAAGGATCCCGCCTTGCACGAAGACCTGGCTTTGCACGAGGATCCAGCCTCAAACAAAGATTCAACTTCGCACAAGGACACAACCTCGCACGAGGGTCCAGACTTGTGCAAGGACCTGGCTTCACATGAACACCAGGCCTCGCACGAGGGCTTGGCTTTGCACCGGGGGACAGTCTTGCACGGGAACCTCACGTCACACAAGGGGAACCAGCCTCATA